>NC_073307.1:98784162-98984162 GCF_027595985.1 Sorex araneus
CTCTCCCCCTCTCTTTCTCTCTCTCCCTCTCTCTCTCTCTCCCCCCCTCTCTCCCTCTCTATCCCTCTCTCTCTCCCTCTCTCTCTTCCCCCCTCTCTCCCTCTCTCTCCCTCCCTCTCTCCCTCTCCCTCTCCCTCCCTCTCTCTCTCCCTCTCTCCCTCCCTCCCTCCTTCTCTCTCTCCCTCTCTCCCTCCCTCTCTCTCTCTGTCACTGACCCTGGCCCCCCAGCGGCCTAGGGATCGCGGTGAGAGTGCTCCCCCAAGCCTGCCTCCCGCGTCCTCTCCTTGTCCAGAAGCGGAGTCGGAGCCTGGGCTGGGGGGGCTCGTGCCTGGCCAGGGACCCTCAGACTCGCGTCTGCCGCCCCATAGCCCAGCCCAGTTGGGGGCTCATCAGCCCTCCCGGCCACACCCTACGCGCACAGACATTAGGCCCTCAAGCCCAAAGGGCTTCCTGGCAGAGGAGAGGCCTCTGCTGAGCGGCCTGTACAGAGGGGCCAGGACTGCCCAGGGCAGGAAGCTTGCGGGACCCTCGGTGCCTGGGGGCTCTGAGCCTCCGGCCCGCGGCCTCCCTGCCTCCTCTCTGTTCGCGCCTCAGTCCTGCCGAGGCTTTGCTGATGCTTCTTTTGTGCACGTGGTTTTGGGGCCACACCTGGCGGGGCTTGGCCCAAGGTCCCTGTCAGGCATCGAACTTGGGCCAAGCAGAGCGGGCTGCAAGGAGGAGGCTGTCCCCGACTTGGCTTGGCTGACTAAAGGCTCAAGGGCGGAGCTCTGGGGTCTGGGCAGTTCGACCCTCATGCCCTCATGCCTCGGCCAGGCGGACTTGAGGGGCGCCCGCGGCCCCCAGACGAGAGACCGTTTGCGGATCTGGGATCTCAGCAGCGTCCGGGCCAGGGACCCAAGCCAGGCTGGTCTCCCCCGGCCCCGTCCGGCTGCTCCTCCTCTGAGCCTTCCCCGAGGCTGACCTAGGGCCAGGTCCTGGGGCAGCCCTGGGCGTGGCCCCCCCAGACACTCCTGGTGGCCAGCAGGGAAGCGGGGGCCGGAGTGGAGGCCGAGTAGCGTGCTGGCCAGGGAGCAGTCAGGAGAGGCTTCTTGGAAGAGGTGGCCCAGAGTGGGAGCAACCAGGCTCGGGGGCCCAGGGCCGGTGGGGAGCAGAGAAGGTGCCTCGATGCTGCCCCTCCGGGCTGCACTTGTCAGAGACCGGGGTCTGGACCGGAAAATTGTCGGGGGCTTGGGATGTTCCCTGTGGGACTAGCTCTGCTAGGTCCTTCTAGAATCTTCCCCGTCTCCTGCAGAATGGGTGGTGGGTGAGACAACAGAGGCCAGAGGAGGCGAGTCGCCAGCCAGGGGGTACTCTCAGCTCTGTGCTCGGGAGTGTGTGGTCTGGGCTGGACCCAGGGCCTCCCCCATGCTCCGTCCCTCGACCCGCTTCTCTGGCTTCTGGTGCGTGTTCATGGGCAGCCTGAGGCTCCTGGCAGGAGGGTTTGCAGGCCGAGTCCCCAGGTGGTTTGTCTGAGCACTTGGAGGGGGGGTGGCCCCTGAGAGTCCCCCCGGCCGGCCCGCCGGTGCCCCTCTGATTCCCTCACGCAGGCAGCTGTGGCCTGGGGCGGGGGCGGGGGCTGCTGCGGGCTCTCCCCACCTGCCAGCAGAGCTGGGGGCCCTCGGCCTGGCAGGGGCCTCGTCTCCTGGCAGACACTGGCACTGGCGCTGTCCAGGGGCCATACGGGCCGGGCGGGACCTGCTGTGACTGCAGGCATGCACATTCCGTGGGAGTGTGTGCGGGGTGAACGGGTCTGAGTGCAGGGGTGCAGGGGGGTGTCTGAATGCAGGGTGCAGGGTGCAGGGGTTGTCTGAGTGCAGGGGTGCAGGGTGCGGAGGTGTCTGAGTGCAGGGGGTGCAGGGGGTACAGGGTGTCTGAGTGCAGGGGTACGGGGGAGTACAGGGGTGTCTGAGTGTAGGGGTGTGGGGACATGGGGTGTCTGAGTGCAGGGGTGCAGGGGTACGGGGTGTCTGAGTGCAGGGTTACGGGAGTATGGGGGTGTCTGAGTGCAGGGGTGTGGGGACATGGGGTGTCTGAGTGCAGGGTTATGGATATATGGGGTGTATAGCTACAGGGGCGCGGGGATACAGGGATGTCTGAGTGCAGGGTGTGGGTACAGGGGTGTCTGAGTGCAGGGGTGCATGTTTATGGGGCTGAGGGGGAGTGTAGACAGGCCCCCACCTGCCAAGGGTGTGCAGGTGGCGACAGGGTGGGTGTGGCGGGTGTGCGGGCTTGGGCACGGGGTGTCCACAGAGGCCTCTGAATTTCCCTCTCAGAGACGCTGGCTCGGACAGAGGGTGGCCCTGGGGAGCAGTCACCTGGCGGGCGTCCCCAGCCCGAGGGTCCCCACTGGCAGAGACCCAGGGAGGCAGCTGGGGCCGCAGCACCCCGGCCCCAGCGATGCCCCCATGGCACCTGGCACCCGTGTCAGATGTGAGACTGGTCGGGCAGCGGGGTGCAGGGGGTGAGTCGCTCGGGGCAGCAGGGTGCAGGGGTGAGTTATATGGGGCAGCGAGGTGCAGGGGGTGAGTCATGCAGGGGCAGCGGGGTGCAGGGGTGAGTGGAGGCTGGGCAGTGGCAGAGGCCTCCTGCCCCCAGGATGGCGCCTGGAGGTGATGTCCACGAGGCGTCCCCCCGCGTCCCCCCCGTCCTCCCTGTGGGCCCTCCAAGCTCTCCTCGTGCCCACTGCGCGACTGAGGGGCCTCGGTGGGACCCTGCGTCTGGGCAGGTGTCCTGGGGTCCTCCCAGAGGGTCCAGCGGGTTCCCCAGCCCCCCACGGTGCTGCCCCCTGCGCCCCAAACACCCCCGTCCCTCCCGTTCGCTCTGCTCTTCCTTCCGGGCCTCAGCCCCACGCTCCTCTGCCAGGACGCCGCCGCCCTCTCGCCCGGAGAACTCCTCTCCACCCGCCAGGGCCCCACCGCCACCGCCCCCCCTCCTCTGACCGAGACACGGCCTGTGCAGACCCCGGGCGGGGGCCCCGAGGGGCTGGGGCGGCCTGGAATCGGGGTGGCCTGGGTGACCGGCCAGGGGGTGGGGCTGGGGTCCTAGTGAGGGGCGCAGAGCCCCGCTGGGCGCCGTGTGAGGAGGGGCACAGGCTAGGGGGATTGGGGATGACCCCCCCAAGGTTTCAGCAGAGCCGGGGGCTGGGGGGCTGTTTCCTGCCTGGGACCAGGAGCTTGAGACGCCTGCTGGACCCCACGGCGGGGCTGCCCGGGGCCATGGGGGGCAGGGAGGGAAGGGGGGGTGCCAGGCCCCAGGTGGGGGGGACCGGACCCTGGTCTTGATGTCTAGGAGAGGAGGGTGGTCCCAGGAGAGGCTCTGCTCTGGGACACGCCCCCCCGTGAGTGGGTGCTGAGTGTACGGCCCCCGCCGAGGGTGGGGCGAGGGAGGGAGCGTTCTTCTGTTCTGGGAGCACCTGGCAGGGAGGAGGTGGAGACTCCAGGGGCCAGTAATGTGGCTCAGTGGTTAGGGTACTCTCCTGGCTCCTGTGAGGCCTGGGCGTGGACCCCAACACCTCGGGGCTCCCGGGCACCAGCGTGTGTGATCCCCATAAGAGTGACAAGGGAGACACCAGCCAGCCCCTAGTCAGCCACGCGGAGGCAGGTCCGGCGTCCCCCACAGTGGCCCCTGTCTGGGGGTCCCGCTGGTCCCTGGTGATTGCCTCGGTTGGGGGTTCAGTGGCCCCTGACTGTGGCCCCGTCCTGAGAGGCTGAGACTGGAGGTGGGCTGGGAACTGAAGGTGGGTACTTAGTGGTCGCCCTTCGGGGTGATGGAGAGATCTGAGGTCATGTGGGCGGGAGGGGTTCGGCAGGGGGGGCAGGGCTGAGCCCACAGGGGAGGGAAACGCCCGTTTGGTGAGAACAGGTGCGCGGGTGAGGCCTCGTAGGGGCGGCGCGGGGCTGGCTCCAGGCCTGCTTGCATTAGGAGAGAGGGGTGCAGGCGGGAGGGAGGGGTGCGGCGGGGAGAGAGGGATACAGGGGGAGAGAAGGGTGTGGGCAGGAGGGAGGGGTGCGGGTGGGCAGGTGGGAGGGTCCATGCGGGCGGGAGGGGCTTGCAGGTGCCGAAGCGCCAAGCGGGCAGCTGCCCCCTCCCCCTTGCTGCCGGGAGGGGGCGTGGGTCCCCGGGACCCTCGCAGCTGCCCCCGCTGTCTGGTCTCGCGCCCGGCGGCCCCAGGGGCTCATTCATAATCGTCAGCAGCGGAGAGGATGCATGTTGCTGAGACACGCTAAGGGCCGTTCGGTATTTTAAACATGCAGCCGCGACCGGGCGCGGGGGTGGGGGGGCGACGCCTCCCGGGGGCTTCCCACGGCCAGAAGCAAAGTCAGAGCCAGGGCACCGGGTCCCGCGCCCCGTCTGCTGGGCCGGCCCTGCCCTTCTTTCCCCTCCCCGGTCGATGACTCAGCCCGGGTGGGATGTTCTGGAAGTTTCCACCGCGTGCCCTGCAGGCTCCACAAGGAGCGGGGGAGGGGTGGGGGGCGTCAGGATGGACGGAGCTGGCCGCCGCCTGCCCGCGCTGCTGCCCCGCTGGGCTTTCCTTCCAGAAGCTTCTCCCGGGCCCACGCCAGGCCCACCTCACCTCCCGGCTCTGGGGGCAGCTCCCCCCACCACGCCCTCCCGCCCCTCCTGGCCACTCCCCCGCCTCCTGCCCCTCCTGGCTACTCCCCTCCCCGTGCTGGTCGCTGAGCCCCGAGTCTCAGCCCCAGAAGGCCGGTGGCCAGGCTGCACTTGAGGCTGTGCAGCCTCTCGCTCTGTGTGTGGCCACGGCACGGCCTTGGCTCCAGGGCCCTCACCGGGCGGGGGGCGCAGGGGGCCGTGTCCGTCCGGGTGCTCAGGCCCAGCTGCGGCCGACACCCCCAGTGGGCACCAGGCCGAATGGCTCCCGGCCGCTCTCTCCTAGCGCCCGGCTCTGCGTCTGGGTGCTGCTCGTGGCATCTGACGGCACCGGCTCTCGGCAGGGGTGCGGCCAGCGGTCTGGGCCGGGCCGGGCCGGGCTGTGCCGGGGCTCCCGGGCCCTCTGCGGCGGTGCACGGGACTGAGTTCTGGTGGCTCTGGCTACGGCCCTGCCCCCCGCCCCTCTGCGTCCTCCCGGGTCACTGCGTGCGTCAGGCTGTCCCCCCTGCCCAGTCCAGCGTCTGGGAGGTGGAACTCAGGGGCCGGGGTGGGGGCGGCCCGGCTCGGGCGTGGGGGTCTCCGCAGCACCCGCTCTCCCTCTGTCCGGGCCTCACCCAGCAGTGCTCAGGGCGGGCTCCTGCCCATGCTCAGGGGTCCCTCCTGGGGGTGCGGGGGACCCCGTGAGGGGTGGGGCCGGGACCCACGTGCTCGGCCGGCGCTGACCCCCGTGTCCACCCCGGGGCCGGCTTCCTCCCTTCCAGCATCATGGACCCTCCAGGACCCCCACGCAGGACTGGGTGGGGGAGGCCCCCGGCCCCAGGCTCGGCCTGCCCCCCACGGCAGCCCCCGCGCAGGGGTGAGGCCAGGCGGCGAGGGGCCCCGGGGAGGCTGCATTTTTCAAAGGGGAAGAGGCGTAATTATGTCTCTAAGAGGCACCAGCGCAGGGGGACCCCGGCACAGCTGGGACCCGCAGGAATGCCGAGGAGGACGGGAGATTAGCATGGAGCCAGCGCCCCACGCGCTTGAAATGCGTGTGTCTGTGTGTCTGTGTGTCTGTGTGTATCTCTGTGTCTGTGTATCTCTCTGTGTGTGTCTCTGTGTGTCTGTGTGCTGCATGTGTCTGTGTCTCTGTGTCTCTGTGCATGTCTGTGTGTGTCTGTGTGTCTGTGTGTATATCTATCTGCATGTCGGTATGTGTCTGTGTGTCTGTCGGTGTGTGTCTCTAAGTGTGTCTCTGTGTGTGTCTGTGTCTGTGTGTGTCTGTGTCTCTGTGCATGTCTGTGTGTGCCTGTGTGTGTCTGTGTGTCTCTGTGTGTGTCTCTGTGCATGTCTGTCTGTGTGTGTTTCTGTGTGTGTCTGTGTCTATGTGTGTCTGTGTATATCTGTGTGTATCTCTCTGTGTGTCTCTGTGTGTATCTCTGTGTGTCTATATGTGTCTGTGTATATCTGTGTGTCTGTCTATGTCTCTGTGTATGTCTGTGTGTGTCTGTGTGTCTGTTGTGTATCTATCTGTGTGTCTGTGTGTCTGTGTATGTATATCTATCTGTGTGTCTGTGTCTGTGTGTGTCTGTGTGTATATTTATCTGTGTGCCTGTGTGTGTCTGTGTGTCTGTGTGTATATCTGTGTCTTGTGTGTGTCTGTGTGTGTCTCTGTGTGTATCTGTGTGTATATCTATCTGTGTGTTTGTATGTGTGTCTGTGTGTATATCTATGTGTCTGTGTGTATATCTATCTGTGTGTCTGTGTGTCTGTGTGTATATCTATCTGTGTGTCTGTGTGTGTCTCTGTGTGTCTGTGTGTCTGTGTATATATCTATCTGTGTGTCTGTGTGTGTGTCTCTGTGTGTCTGTGTGTGTGTCTGTGTGTATATCTATCTGTGTGTCTGTGTGTGTGTCTGTGTGTATATCTGTGTGTCTGTGTGTGTGTCTATGTGTATATCTATCTGTGTGTCTGTGTGTGTGTCTATGTGTATATCTATCTGTGTGTCTGTGTGTGTGTCTGTGTGTGTATATCTGTGTGTCTCTGTGTGTGTCTGTGTCTGTGTGGGTATTACCAGGGGTTCTGGCAGACGCTCCCGGCAGGTGAGATGCAGGCAGGGGCCTTGGTGCCCGGGGCCGGGCTGGCTGCAGGATGGACCCTCCCAAGTGAGCGGCCCTCAGCAGCCGGCCTGGCCTTGGGGATGGAGGACTCAGGGCCTGCCCCCTTCCCCGCCCCCCTGCCTTCACACACTGCGTCCCCGTGGACTCCTGGTGGCCCACCCGGCCCTGGCTTGGGGGGCCAGGGCACAGGCTCTGTGGGGAGCCACAGCGGGAGTCCCCTCACGGGCAGAGACGGGTGACCACAGGAGAGGCCAGTCCCAGGTGACCCGCCCTGGGCACCGGCGGGAGGGAGCGGCCGTCAGCCGTGGACGCTGGGACTGGGGGCCCGAGCCGTGCTGACCCTCTTCCTCCTGCCTCCCTCCCTCCCTCCTCGTCACAGCCCTGGGGGGCGCGGGCCTGGGGTCCCTGCCTGGGGCTGCGTGGGACCCTCGGGCTGTGGACCCGGGAGAAGCCTCACCGCCCCCGCTCGCACCCAGCCCCCTGCGCTGCCCCCAGGACACTCCTGCTCCTGGACGTCCCTGTCCCTCCGGCTTCCCGGACTCCCACCTGCCCTTCGAAGTCCACTTTGAGTGTCCGTTCCTGGCGGTTCTGTGGACCTTAAAGAAGGTCCAAGCCTTGAGAATCTTCTTTGAACGTTCCCTGTGCAGCGCCTCTACCGGCTGGGGGTGTCGGTGTGGGGAGGGAGGGGTGAGTAGGCGGGGTGGGCACATGGGTGGGAGATGGATGGACGCAGAGATGGGGGGTGGGTGCACGCGTGGATGGGTGGGTGGGTGGGTGGGAGAAAGCAAAGCTGTGAAGAAGTGACTGAGCTCCGCCCAGCTGAGGGCAGGGAGAGACCCGCAGCTCGTAACAAGCTGAGGAGATGATGCAGCGGATAAGGCACTTGCCTTGCCCGTGGCCAGTCCCAGTTCAGTGCCCTGAGCACAAAGCCAGGAGTCACCCCTGAGCTCCGCCCTGGAGTGAGGCTGGAGTGTTCGGCTGCAGACCCAGGCCCTGGAGCTGCGGGAGGAGCAGGAGCCCATTGTCGACTCTGGGGCGGGGGCGGGAGAGAGCCTGATTCTCGGGGGCGGGAGGGGGCCAGTCCCAGCTGCCTGCTCCGTGCGCTGAGACCCCCCTCACGCTGCAGCCACGCCTGCCATTTCCTCACTGAGTGGAAAGATGCTGAGAAGGCCCTGACCCTGGACAGAGAGTCCATCCCTGCTCTTCCCACCCATCCCTACCTGTCCCCCATCCCTGCCCGTCCCTACCCGTCCCTACCCATCCCTGCTCTTCCCTGCCCATCCCTACCCGTCCCTACCCATCCCTATCTGTCCCCCATCCCAGCCCATCCCTGCTCGTCCCTACCAGTCCCTATCCGTCCCTACCCATCCCTGCCCATCCCTACCTGTCCCCACCCATCCCTACCTGTCCCTACCCGTCCCTGCCCATCCCTACCTGTCCCTAACCGTCTTTACTCATCCCTGCCTGTCCCTACCCATCCCTGCCCATCCCTACCCATCCCTGTCCATCCCTGCCCGTCCCTTGCTTCCTCGCTGGTCCCCACCTCATCCTGGATGTTGCTGGCCCTCTGGCCTTCACATCACAGCTCTCCTCCCCAGTCCCCGTAAACCAGCCTCAGGAGCCCCCATCCCTTCCCACCCCGCACGCGCGTGGCCCCTTTCACCAGGGCCGCCTGGGCCTCAGGAGCGGGGCCGGACTCGGGGGGGGAGGTCAGAGCTTCAGAGACTGACGGGATTGTTGCTTGTGGCCCAGGCCCCTCGCTGCTGGGCGTGTCCCTGTCCCCTCTCCCTCTCTCGCTCCTCCACAGTGCTCCTTCACCCAGTGCCCCGCACTCGCAGGCCAGTGGAACCTCCGCCCGCTGCCAGGGGACTGTTTACACGCGTGTGCCGGGACCCGAGGCCCGTCTGGGGGTTGGTCTCTGGCCTCGCGTGCAGCTAAGCCCAGCTCGACCCCGGCGCCCGCACGGGCCCTGCGCAGAGCCAGGGGTGACCCCTGAGGGAGGGGATGGGGAGGAGGAGGGTGGAGGGGGAGGACAGGGGAAGGGGCGGGGCGGGGCGAGGAGGGGCGGGGCTGCAGCCCTGGGGCATGCTCCGGTGTTCCATGTTCGGGGCAGGACTGCGCCTGACCCCGAGTCCCCCCCTGCTGGGCAGTTCCCTGAGCACCTGCCCCGCCCAGGACCCCATCTGTCTGCCGCCCCCCGTGGGAGACACTTTCCACCTGCTCCCCTTCTCCCCGGGGTCAGAGCTGGGCGCAGGCACTGGGGCGGGCGTCCTGGCAGCCAGCCAGTCGTGCCAGATCCCACTCCAGCCGTGCCAGGGGCCGGGAGGCTGCGCCCGCAGCCCACCACACAGCTCCGCCCCCTCCCCCCACCACATCTGTCTGTCCTGGAGGTGACCCTGGGAGGGGGGCTGCCTGGAGGGGGAGGCGCAGCAGGGGACCCCTGCTCCCAACCCCTGGGGAGACTCAGCGAAGGCCACGGTCCCGTCTGGAATCTTCTGGAACTTTCCAGAAGCAGCCGGAGCCCCCGCTCACCCTCCCCCGCCCCTTCCTCCCCAGGGGTCGTTCGCCAGGTCCGGCCCATCGTGGGCCCGTTCCACACGGTCCTGCGGCTGGAGATGAACTACGTCCTGAGCGGCTCCATGTCCCAGAGGAATGTCATCAACGTCCACATCTTCGTCTCCGAGTACTGGTTCTGAGGCTGCCCAGGGCCCGGTGCTCGGCCTCCTCGCCCAGCCGAGGGCCTGTGCTCGACCCGCTCCCTGGTTCACCCCGGAGTCCTCTCTCCGCCCTGTGGGCCCCAGGGCCCTGTTGAGGACCAAGCCGAGAGTGACGCCCCCCCAGCCCCACCCCGGGGGCCGCCCGTCTAAACGCCAGGGCACCAGGTCTTGCCCCGTCCTCCGAAATTTGACATTTGGCATTTTTTGCCAATCAGCCCTTGTCCCGTATGCCTGCGGGCGGGGCAGGGGCGGGCGCCCGGGGCGTGCCCAGCCGGCAGGGCCACTCTGTGGTGGGCACAGCCCAAATAGCCGGGCACGACCCCGCTCCTTCCCCGGGGCCTGGGCACCTGCCCCCTCCTCCGTCCTGCCGCGCTGGGGAAATAAAGGCTCTGCCTGCCTCTGCCGCTGTGTGAGTGCTCTGGGAGGGGCCTAGGGAACGGCCCCCAGAGCCCAGGCTGAGTCTGGGTGGGCGCCCCCAGGAGCTCCCTGCTGGCCCCCGCACCCTCCCGCTGGCACGCACCGACGCCCCAGGGCGTGCCAACCGGGTCCAGGTGTCACCGCAGAGAGAGGGAAGGCAGAGACAGGGCAGAGACACTGCGCGCCAGCCGGGGATCCCGGGTTCGGCTAGGAGGAGGGACGAGCAGACGACCCGTCAGGTCACATGCACAGGCACGTGCCTCTGTGCGGGGCCCCAGAGTCCCCCACCCGGGGCCAACCCCGGCCCCTGAGCACTGCTGGGGAGTCATCCAGTAACGTGAAAACCGAAAAGAAATGCAGGGGCTGGAGCGGGACACCGCAGGGTGGTCTCGGTCTCCGGCGCCCGCACGGTTCCCCAAGGCCCCAGGAGTGGCCCCTGAGCACCCTGGATGTGGCCCCAAAACAAGAACAACAAGAAAGAAGCTTAAGGGCCCAAGATCCCGTGTTTGGAGACAAAATGCGGATTGGCCTCTGGCAGGGCCTGGGCCTGCTCGGCTCCCGCGCTCGGGCCCCGGGGTCTGTTCAGAGGGAAGCGGGGAGGGCCCGGCCAGGCCAGTGTCTGCCATCCGCCTGACCTCTGACCTCCAACCCCTCACCTGAGCCCAAGCTTCCCTTCCAATGTGTGTGTGTGTGTAAGAGAGTGTATGTGTGAAACTGTATGTGTGTGTACATATGTATGCATGTGTGAGTGTGTGAGTGTATGCATGTGTGAATGTGTGTGCATGTGTGAGTGTGTGTGTCAGTGTGTCTGTGTGTGAGTGTGAGTGTGTGCGAGTGTGTGTATAAGTGAGTGTGTGTATGTGTGTGAGTGTGACTGTGTGAGCATGTATGTGAGTGAATGAGTGTATGTGTGAGTATGACTGTGAGTGAACATGTATGTGAGTGAGTGTGAGTGTATGTGTGTGTGAGTGTGAAGTGTGTGAGTGTGAGTATGTGAGCATGTGAGTGTGAGTGTGTGAGCATGTATGTGAGTGTGTGTGAGCGTGTATGAGTGACTGGGTGAGTGTGTGTGTGAGTGTGTATGTGTGTATGAGTGACTGGGTGAGTGTGAGTGTGTATGAGTGACTGGGTGAGTGTGTGAGTGTGAGTGTGTATGAGTGACTGGGTGAGTGTGTGTGTGAGTGTGTATGTGTGTATGAGTGACTGGGTGAGTGTGTGTGTGAGTGTGTGTATGAGTGACTGGGTGAGTGTGTGTGAGTGTGTATGTGTGTATGAGTGACTGGGTGAGTGTGTGTGTGAGTGTATGTGTGTATGAGTGACTGGGTGAGTGTGTGTGAGTGTGTATGAGTGACTGGGTGACTGTGTGTGAGTGTGAGTGTGTATGAGTGACTGGGTGAGTGTGTGTGAGTGTATATGAGTGACTGGGTGAGTGTGTGTGAGTGTGAGTGTGTATGAGTGACTGGGTGAGTGTGTGTGAGTATGTATGAGTGACTGGGTGAGTGTGTGTGTGAGTGTATGTGTGTATGAGTGACTGGGTGAGTGTGTGAGTGTGATTGTGTATGAGTGACTGGGTGAGTGTGTGTGTGAGTGTGTATGTGTGTATGAGTGACTGGGTGAGTGTGTGTGTATGAGTGACTGGGTGAGTGTGTGTGAGTGTGAGTGTGTATGAGTGACTGGGTGAGTGTGTGTGAGTGTGTATGAGTGACTGGGTGACTGTGTGTGAGTGTGAGTGTGTATGAGTGACTGGGTGAGTGTGTGTGAGTGTATATGAGTGACTGGGTGAGTGTGTGTGAGTGTGAGTGTGTATGAGTGACTGGGTGAGTGTGTGTGAGTATGTATGAGTGACTGGGTGAGTGTGTGTGTGAGTGTATGTGTGTATGAGTGACTGGGTGAGTGTGTGAGTGTGATTGTGTATGAGTGACTGGGTGAGTGTGTGTGTGAGTGTGTATGTGTGTATGAGTGACTGGGTGAGTGTGTGTGTGTATGAGTGACTGGGTGAGTGTGTGTGAGTGTGAGTGTGTATGAGTGACTGGGTGAGTGTGTGTGAGTGTGAGTGTGTATGAGTGACTGGGTGAGTGTGTGTGAGTGTGTATGAGTGACTGGGTGAGTGTGTGTGAGTGTGATTGTGTATGAGTGACTGGGTGAGTGTGTGTGTGAGTGTGATTGTGTATGAGTGACTGGGTGAGTGTGTGTGTGTGTGTGTGTGTGTGAGTGAGAGTGTGTGTATGTGATGCCTCCGTGAGCACAGCCCAGGTCGCGCCACTCAGTGCTCGGAGCAGCCCCGTGCTGGCCCGGTGAGCCCCGTCCCCGACCTGCAGCTGGAGCTTGAAGGCGGATGAGAACAGGCCTGGGCCGGCGAGCCCCGAGCGTCGTCGCCGGGGCCTGTGGGATGGGCGGCAGGAATGTCCCCAGCCTGGGGCGCGGCGCTGGGGGCCCCCCCGCTGTGCTCCCGGCCCAGGTAATTGCATAATTAATTGCGCGCAGTAAGTCTCCAGAAGGTGCTTATTACGCGGGGCCGCCCACGCCACGGGGTGCCCGCGCCTCCCGGCCGTGCCCTCCTGCAGCGCCCGCTGGACGGGGCGGACTAGAGGGGCTGCTGCCGCTGTCTGTCTGTCTGTCTGTCTGCCTGCCCGCGGGGAGGGAGCCCCTGGCGGCAGCAGGACCGGGCGCTACCCACGCCCCTCGGGCGCTAGCCACGCCCCTCACGCTCCCGAGACGCGTCCACGGGCAAATCCATGCCCACGTGCTCCCCGCCATCCCCCCTCCGTGGGCCACCCTGAGCCGGGCCCAGAAGGCCCACCCCGGCGGGGACAGCCACGGGCCCTGACACCTCGGGGCCAAGCTCTTGGGGTGCTGGGGCGACTCTAAGGGCCCCTGCCGGGCCCCCCGGCCCTGACCGTCTCCCCTCCTGCACCAAGACCCTCCCTCTCCCCGTGTCTCATTCCGCAGCATATTGGGGGACGGAGCACTCGGTCCTGTGGGGTCAGTCACCAGTGGGCAGAGCGTGTCCTGAGGGTGACCTGAGGGTCGGGTGTGGCCGTGGCGCTTAGCGGACGGATGTGCACTGGCCAGGCAGCAGACAGGGGACGGGAGCGTCCTGCTGTCTGCTGGGGAGAGGGGACGGGGCAGCGGGCAGAGGGGACAGGAGGCAGGGGGGCCCTCCGCCGAGCTGACCGTGGGCGCTGACCCTGCCGAGGCGGGCGGAGGTTCGGGGTGGGGTGGGTGGGGGGTGGGCCACACCTGGCGGGTCAGGGGCCTCCTGGCTCCTGCCCGGGGGTGCTCGGGCGGCCGTCGGTGATGCTGGGATCAAACTGGACGGTTGGGCCTGCACAGAGCCAGTGACCCCCACACCCCCTCGGGCCCACCGCCCTTCCGCAAGGGGGGAGTCGACACTCGGGCCAGGCGTTTGCAGTGCTCATGCTGGGGGGAGGGGACCCTGTGGGATGCCGGGAATCGAACCCGGGTCTGAGCATTGGACAAATGCCCTCCCTGCTGTGCTGTCACTCCAGCCAGTCCCTCTTGTACTTAAGTGATGCTTAGCCAAGTGCCTCCCCTTAAGGGCACGGCTTACCGTGGACTCTGTGCACGCCCTGAGAACACCCCCAGATCTAGAACATTCCCAGTGTCCAGAAAGCCCCGCAAGGCCGTTCCCTAGTGGTGCCCACCTGCCGCCCCCTGAGAAATCTGCCCGGGTCTGTGTCCCCGGTCAGCTCCGAGCCTGTCCCCGGGGCTGAGTCGATGGTGTTTCTGCTTCCTGCTGTGCGGTTTCCCCCGGGTTCAGCGACACCCTTTGGGGGCTCGGGGTCCTGTGCTCCCTCGCCCACGTCTTTGGGGATGTCTGCGCTGTGCCAAAGTGGGGTGCTGGGTCCTGGCGGGCAGCTGAGTGGACGGAGATCAAGGGCGAGCCCAAGGCTGACCCGGATTGCTGGGAGGTGCTTTGCCGGCCGGACTGTTTTTAACAAAAAGAATCTTTGGGTTTTCTTTCTTGGTAAAATTGTTTTTAATTGAACACAGTGAGATACACAGTTATGAGGTTGCTCATGATCCGGTTTCAGTCAATGTCCCAACGCCCGTCTGGACACCACACACAGCTACCACCAGTGTCCGCCCGCCCGCCTGCCCACCCGGCCTCTACAGCAGGCACGTTCCTCCCTCCCTCCCCCCCTCTCTCCCCCCTCTCTCCCTCCCTTTCCTCCTCTCCCTCTCCCCCTCTCTCCCCCTCTCCCTCTCCCTCCCTCTCTCCCCTTCTCTCCCTCCCTTCCTCTCTCCCTCCTTCCTTCCTCTCTCCCTCCTTCCCTTCCTCCCTCTCTTCCTCCCTCCCTCCCTCCACCCTCCTCCTCCCTCCCTCCCTTCCTTCCTTCCTCTCTCCCTCCTTCCCTCCCTCCATCTCTCCCTCCCTCCCTCCCTCTCCCTCCTTCCCTCCCTCCTTTCCTTCCTTCCTTCCTTCCTTCCTTCCTTCCTTCCTTCCTTCCTTCCTTCCTTCCTTCCTTCCTTCCTTCCTTCCTTCCCTCCCTTCTCCCTTTCTCTCTCTTTCCAGAGTGCTCCCCCCCACAGACTGTCCCCAGACTCATCTTCCCAAGGGACCTCCCCACCCCAGTGTCACCCTCACCCAAGATGGGCAGGGCTCTGACCCCCTTGCTCGCCTGAGCCCCCATCTCTCCCTGTGCTGCTCACTGGCTGGGCTCAGGCTGTGAACGGGTCAGAACCCACAACAACAGGCCAGCCGCAGGCCTGTGGCCACGGGGACCCACACCTGAGCCAGTGACCCAGAACACGGCAGCGTTCTGGCGAGGGCTGGCTGAGCCCGGGTTCCCTCAGCACCAGCCGGGGCGCCCCATCCCAAAGAGTGCTGGAGGCCAGAGAGAGAGGCCGGGCCTCGGCGGCTGGCCTTGCCCACAAGCTCCCTGCCAGGAGTGACCCTGAGCACAGAGCCAGGACTGACCCTGAGGAGAGTTAGGAGTGGGTCCCGAGCACAGAGCCAGGAGTCAGCCCCGAGCACAGAGCCAGGAGTGAGCCTGAGCACAGAGCCAGGAGTGAGCCTGAGCACAGAGCCAGGAGTGACCCTGAGCACAGAGCCAGGGAGTCAGCCCTGAGCACAGAGCCAGGGAGTCAGCCCTGAGCACAGAGCCGGGAGTCAGCCCTGATCACAGAGCTGAGAATGAGCCTGAGCACTGCCAGGGCAGGCTGTGTACTGGGGAACTGGGAGCTGGAGCCAGACCAGGAACCACGGGGGTCCTGCAGCCAGCTGGGGACCCAGCCCATAGCCCCGCCCCCAGCCCGGTTGCCCTGGAAACCTTGTGCTCGGGTTCTGGGAATTCAGATGAAAGCGCCACATGCAAATGAGGGCAGCTGCAATTAGGAGCCCACATGTTCCTGGGGGGGGGCAGGGGGTTGTGGAACAAAGAAGGAACCGGGGAGGAGGAGGCAGGGGCGCCTGGCCAGGGGTGATGGGCTCTCTGCCCCCTCCTGCTACTGTCTTTCGAGGGATGGGAGGGCGGGCCCTGGAGACAGCGAGGGAGAAGGTGGGTGCCCGGCGGGGCGGGCTGAGGGGCCCAGGAGCAGACCCCCCCTCTCTGCGCAGTCTGAGTCTCCCTGCACCCCACCCTCGGCCCCTGGGAAGCTGCTCCCTGTCAGCACCCCAAACTGAGACCCCGCCCCACCCTGCACCAGCTCCTGCCAGCCCCTCGCCACAAACCCCCAACCCTCTGAGGGCCCTGGCTGGGGGCAGGGGGCAGGTCCCCAAGTCCGGAGAAGGAAGAGAACGTGCAGGGGAGGGTGGGGCTGGGAGGGATGAGTGTGTATGTGTGTGTGTGAGAGAGAGAGAGAGGGAGAGAGAGAGAGAGAGAAGAAAAGAGGGAGAGAGAAGAAAAGAGGGAGAGAGAAGGAGAGAGAGGGAGAAAGGAAGAGAGAGGGAGAGAGAGAAAAGAGAGAGAGAGGAAGGGAGAGAGAGAGGGAGGGAGAGAAAAGAGAGAGAGAAAGGGAGAGAGAGGGAGAGAGAGAAAAGAGAGGGAGAGAGAGGGAAAGAGGGAGAGAGAGAGGAGGGAGGGAGAGAGGGAGAGAGAGAGGAGGGAGAGAGAGAGGGAGAGGGAGAGAGGAGAGAGAGGAGTTGTGGGCCCATGGGACCCCAGAGTCTGTGGAGGGCCTGGGGAGGGGTGGGGGCAGGGGGTCCGGGCAGAGGCAGGCCGGGAGCCGGTCCCGGGATTGGCCTTAGCTGCCGGGCCAGTTCCTGCCAGCCCTGGGCCAGCCGAGCCAGAAGGGCCAGGCCGCCTGCGTGTTGGCTGGGGACAGGGCCTGGGCCAGGGTCCAGCTCCGGAGCTGCTCGGATGAGCGGGAAAGCTGTGTCCGTCCTCAGCGGGGGCCGGGCAGGCGGCCAGAGGCCCGAGCACAGGCCCGGGTCCCCCCCACCAGCCCGGGATGCTCTATTATCCTGCCTCCAGAAGCGGGGCCCAGGGGGAGGGCGCTGGCCTTGCACACGGCGGCCGCCCGGGGCCAGTCCCCGGCATCCCATATGGTCCCCCGAGTTGGCCAGGAGTGACTCCTGAGTGCAGAGCCAGGAGGAAACCCTGAGCATCGCAAAGAAAGAAAGAGAGAAAGAATGAAAGAAAGAATGAGAGAATGAGAGAGAAAGAGAGAAAGGAAGGAAGGAAGAAAGAAAGAAAGAAGGAAAGAAAGAAAGAAAGAAAGAAAGAAAGAAAGAAAGAAAGAAAGAAAGAAAGAGAGAGAGAGAGAAAGAGAGAAAGAGGAAGGAAGGAAGGAAGGAAGGAAGGAAGGAAGGAAGGAAGGAAGGAAGCAGGAAGGGAGGAAGGAGGAAGGGAGGGAAGAAGGAAGGAAGGAAGGAAGGAAGGAAAGAAAGAAAGAAGGAAGAAAGAGAAAGGAAGGAAGGAAGGAAAGAAAGAAAGGAAGGAAGGAAGAGAGAGAGAGAAAGAAAGAAAGAAAGAAAGGAAGAAAGAAAGAAAGAAAGAAAGAAAGAAAGAAAGAAAGAAAGAAAGAAAGAAAGAAAGAAAGAAAGAAAGAAAGAAAGAAGCTAAGCAGGTGCTGACTGGGGCTGCCCTGGGAAGCATCCTGGCACCTGGCCCTGAGCATTACTGTGGAAACTCCTTTAAAAAAATCAGGACTAGGGGCTGGAGCGATAGCACGGCGGGTAGGGCATTTGCCTTGCATGCGGCCGACCCGGGTTCAATTCGCAGCATCCCTTAGGGTCCCCTGAGCACCGCCAGGGGTGATTCCTGAGTGCAAAGCCAGGAGTAACCCCTGTGCATGGCTGGGTGTGACCCAAAAAGCAAAAAAAAAAAAAAAAAAAATCAGGACCAGCTCTTGTCCGGCGTCATCATTCCCAGCTATTGTCGTCAGATGGTCTCTTCCGGGGCTAGAAGTAGGTAAGGGCCGTTCTGATGACCTTTCAGTATCAGTATTGCAAACCACAGTGCCCAAAAGGAGAGAGAGAGGGAGAGAGAGAAGGAAAGCTCCTGCCATAGAGGCAGGCAGGGGCGGGGGTGGGGGTGGCGGGAGGGACCCTGGGGACATTTCCTGGTGCTGGAAACCGGGCACTGCAGGCGGGACGGGTGCTGGAACACTGTATGCCTGAAATCCAGCTATGAACAGCTTTGTAGAAAAAACAAAATAAATAAAATCAAACTCAAATTTAAAAAATCAGAAATGGGAGGCAAAGGGGCCGAGCAAAGGGGTAGAGAGAGGCTGGGGTCTGTCCCTGGGCCCCAGGCCCCTGGGCACCGACAGCTGACGCCTGAAGGAAAGAAGAGAAAACCCTGTGAGCTGGAGAAACCGAGGCTCCTGCTCTCTCTGAGGCGGCTCTGACCTCTCAGCCTTCATTAGTATTTTGAGGGGCAGGTTGGGCCCCCCGGGGGTGCTGAGAAGATACTCCTGGCTCTGTGCTCGGGCCTCCCTCCTGCTGGTGCTCGGGAGACCCCACGAGTGCCAGGGCTGGGCCCAGTCGGCCTGTGCCAGGCCAGAGCCTTGGCCTCTGACTCACCGGCCTCGGGTGCTCGGAAAGTTCTGTTCTCAGGACCTTTAGCTTCTCCTCTCTCCAAGCCCCAGTGCTCGGGCTGGTGACAGCCCAGTGGGCCCAGCCTGTCTTGGGCAGGCCAGGGCCCCGGATTGCACCCCCAGCTCCCTTCAAGGTCACCCGAGCACCTCCAGGAGGGACTCAGGGCTGGGGGAGCCCCCAGACACCTCCGGATGTGCCTCCCGGCCAAAACCCAAAGGATCCCGGTTGAAGTCTGCACAGCCGAGTCTTCCTGCAAAGAGGAAGGAGCTTGGGGCAGAGACCCCAGCCCGGCTCCACAAGGCAGACCCCATCGGCTCCACAAGGCAGAGACCCCCACCCGGCTCCACAAGGCAGAGACCCCCACCCAGCTCCACGAGGCAGAGACCCCACCGGCTCCACGAGGCAGAGACCCCGCCTGACTCCACAAGGCAGAGACCCCCACCCAACTCCTCCACGAGGCAGAGACCCCCGCCCAGCTCCCACCATGCTCCGTGGGGAACTGTGGGTTGGTGGCACGTGAGCCCGAGGCCCGTCAGGCCCCGAGACACCCCCCAAACGCCCTAATCTGCGAGAGTCGCTCTTTCCCTTGCTGCCCGGACCCCTACCCACCATCCAGGAGGGCTCGGGGGTCCTGTGACGGGCGGGCGGCTGAGTCAACACCATCTCCCGCCAGTGGGAAGGGCCCACCCCAGCCACGAGCTGCGTGGACGGATGATGCTGCCGCTTCTCGGCGTCGGACACGCAGGCCCATTCCCCAGAGGGAAGCGGCAACAACCCTCGTCCCCGAAGGCGCGCGGCTTCGGGGCCTTCCAGGACAGTGGCCGGGGACGGACAGCCGAGAGCAGGCGCGCACGTCGTCCCCGTCTCAGACACCAAGCCGGGCCCCCTCGGCGTGTGGGGAGAAGGCGGCTCACGGACTCGGGACGTGGGACGCCTCGGGGCCCTCCAGCCCCGGGTGCCTTTGTCTGGTTTTGTACTGAGCGAGTCCTGGCCCCGGCGTCCACGTGCACCAACCCCGGGACGCGTGTCCCCGCGCCAGGCGTGCGTGCGTGTGTGTGCGTGTGTTCCCTCGAGCCGCCGGGAATCCCGGTGTTTGGCTGAGCGGGGAGAGCTGGGACGAGCTGTGGGTACAGTAGGTGTCTCAGATGTCGGGGTCGACGGTCACGGAAAGGGAGGGAAGAGGGAACGTGGTCGCTTTCCCGTCGCCCCCCTGGTCGTCTCCCTGGGCAAACAGCGGGAGGGCGGCAGGGCCTCTCCGCCCTCCTCGAGAGGGGCCCCTGGGCTCTCGGAGATGGAGCCTGGGCTGATGTCGGGGTTGCCAGGGAAACGGTGTATGCTCAGGAATAGCAGAGCAAATAGACATCTGAAATGCGAGTCAATCATTAATTCATTAATATCATTATTGGCGGGACGCGGGGAGACGGACTCCTGCCTTCTTTATTCCACGTCCTCCAAAGTTCTTTCATCGCAAAGCAAACACTCGCCCCGGCCACTTGATGGACAATTATCCCTCTTGGCTTCCCTCCGGAGACCAGGCCGGGCTCGCTGCTCGGATTCTAATGGATCAAAGAGAATGGCGAGGCGCGGAGAAGTGGCCGGGTGTTTCTTTTCTTCTTTCTTCTCTTTTCTTCCTCTTCTTCCCCCCCCCCACCCTCTATCCACCCTCCAGGTTTTTTTTTTTTTTAATTGACGGCTGTGGTTTTTGTGGAGAATGGAAAACGCATTAAGGATAGTTTGACTTAGGCGCAAAGCACACAAAGCGGCCCTTGGCGGATGGCACTTCTCGGGCCCCGCCCCGTCGGCCGGGCCCTGGCCTGGCAGCACGGGGAGGGGAAGCAGGGGCCGAGCGTTGCCCCGGCGGGCGGTACTGGGGTGCAGGCCCAGGAGGCAGCGAGGCCAGACCCCCCTTTCGATGGCCGGGGGATGTTCTAGCTGCCTACTGTCCTCTCTCCTCTGCCCGCCCGGGCCAGGGGCTCCCCGTGGAGGCCAGGGAAGGCAGTGGCCACTCCCAGGCAGCCCCCAGTGCAAAGGCCCTTCCGCATTCCTGCCTCTCTACCCCCCTGAGGGCACCTACATTGGCCAGAGCCCATGGCCGAGATCGGAGTGGGGAGGGTGGGGGGCTGCGAGTCGAACCCAGCAAGCCCCGCGCTCTCCCCGTTCCTGGGAGCGGAGGCCGAGGCCGTGGCACATCCCCATCGTGGCACATCCCCATCGTGGCACCTCGGCACATCGTGGCCGAAACTGCAGGGGTGAGGGGGTGAGGGCCCCACGAGGGAGCCCCACCTCCGGCTCCTGGAACTTTCCGGCCCCGA
Source organism: Sorex araneus (assembly GCF_027595985.1). Lineage (NCBI taxonomy): Eukaryota > Metazoa > Chordata > Mammalia > Eulipotyphla > Soricidae > Sorex > Sorex araneus. The sequence goes on from NC_073307.1 coordinate 98,804,360, forward strand.
CCCAGGAAGCCAAGCCTTGGCCGCACTGTGGGAGCAGACACGGCCCCATCGTGGGGCCAGGCCAAGGGTGGGAGGCCGCAGGCCGTCTGCGGGGGGAGGGGGGACTGGGCAGGGGGTGGCTGTGCCCTCAGGCCCAGAGATGCCCCAGGGCCAGGTGGGGAGTAGGCTGGGGGAGGAGACAGCTCGAACCCCATCTCCCCTCTTAGCTGCCAGCGCCTCTGCCCAGGTTCTTGTGCAGCCACCTCCTCCTGGCAGCCTTCCCTGGTTTCACCTTTGTGCCTCTCTGCCCCCTGCTGCCGTCCAGGGTGACCCCCTCTCTGGTTCCTCCTCACGATGACACCCGCCCACGGGGACTATGCAGCTAGTCAGCCACGGCGACTTCCGTCTCCGGTGGGCAGCTCGTGGCCGTGATGCCCGCCAGCCCAGCTGGGCCTGTCATAGGGCAGGAAGGGGGTGGGGGAGCCCAGGGAGGGGCCTGGGCCGGGACCCCCCCGGTGGGGTGGCCCCCCGTGACTCACAGCCCTTGCACCCAGGAGAGGGAGCAGCGACCCTCAATCCCATAGATGGGGGCGGGGGTCCTGTCTCCCACAGTCCCACCCCCTGGGCCCCTTCCCTATACCAGCTCACCTCTCCCACCCGAGTCTGCCGCCAGCACCCAGCCGCACGCTGGGCCACGTCTGTGCTGGACGCAGCAGGACGGGCTTCCTGGAGGAGGTGTCCCTGGGGCTGTGGGTCCCGCCAGCCAGCTGGGACGGTCATGAAGTGGGGGAGGGGGCGGGGGAGCCCAGGGAGGGTCCTGGGGTGGGACCTCCCTGTCTGGGGCAGCAGAGGATCTAGTGGGGGGTCTCATGGCAGCCCACCTTGCCCCCCGAAAGCAAGAGCCCGTCTTTCCTCCTAGGAGCACCAGATGCTGCAGAAACACCCCGGCCTGTCCTACCCTGCCCCTGAGGGCCAGGCCCGAGGCCCCCTGGGCTACCCCCAGCCCCATCCTGGCTTCGGAGAGACCCCTGGGAGAGAGCTTGTGACATGCTCTGCATCACCGAGGCAGGAAACTGAGGCAGCAGCACACACGGGGCCCCCCCACGCGCCCCTCGCCGCTGCCCCCCGCCCTGCTGACAGCCCCCCCCCGCCTCATTCCTCGCCCCCTCCCGCCCCCCGCAGCCCAGATTCCTTCCGAGGGACCCGCCGTGCACGGCATGAACGGGCTCGCTCTCCTCCCGGGACTGACGTTTAACTGACAAATTGGACAGGTTCCCTAGGGCGAGGGGACCCGGCTTTGTCACTCGCTGGAGACGTGATTTATAGCGCAGCCCGCTCCCCTGAGCATCTCGACCCCCGAGTAAAACCCGGCTCCCCTGTGGCCCCCGGCACGCAGACAGATGTGCGGCCTCCGGCGGGGCCCCAGGACCTTCGTTTCATTAAGTTTTGAGGACGGCGCGAGCTGCAGGCCGCTTTGACTCAGGGCGGGGAGGGCGGACCCCTCATGGGTTCATGGGAGAATTTTCGGGTCTGCAGGAAGAGACCTCGGGGGGCCGGTGAAGGCACCCTCCCCCCGTCTGCTCCCTGATCTGTATAAGGAGCTCTAGGGGTGCAGCCCTGCAAGGCATCGGGGATCCGAGGTGGGCGTGCGGGGGTCCGAGGTGGGCGTGCGTCTGCAGCGGCATCTCCTCAGAAACCCTGTGGGAAAAGACGCCCCAAAGCAGGCCTCGCCCTCCCGCCTCCTGGGGCGGGGGTGGGGGGAAGGAGACTCTTTCTGCGGGGTCCCTCCCAGTCAGCCCCCCCAGCCGAGTGTCCGCCAGGGGCCTCCCTCGCTGCGTGCTGACCCTCGGAGGGGTGACCGAGTTCCGGAAGAGCGACCCCCAGGGTCAGGAGGGCACGGCGGCCCTTCCCAGATGGGACCCCGGGAGCAGGCGCCCCCCCTCGGCTGCGTGAGCACCGCGGCCTTTGTGCGGGGCGTGGGGCTGGCCGGCGGGGAGGGGGTGGCCGGGAGCCCCTATTATGTCCGCGGAGCTGGCCATGGGAACGGCCATTGTCCCCGTCCCTGCTGCACCGTGCAAACAACGGGCTGCTGGGGACCTTTGTCTTTATCCACTCGGCCGGACGCCCGTCTGAGCTCACGGCTCTTTGTTCAGGGGCAGGAAGAGTGCGCTGACCCCAGCGGGGGGGGGGGGTCGGGAAGGGGCTGGGGAGCGAGCTGCAGGGACCCCTCGGTGCCCAGGCCGCAGGGGACCCCACAGTGCCAGGCTGGAGGGGACCCCACAGTGTCAGGCCGGAGGGGACCCCACAGTGCCCAGGCCGGAGGGGACTCCACAGTGCTCAGGCTGCAGGGGACTCCACGGTGCCAGGCTGCCTCCTGTCTGGACTGAGGTGACTGTGCGCTGAGGCATACAGGGGCCACGGGCTGCCATTGCCGAGGGTCCGGGGGGCCCCGCCTGCCAGCTTGGCCGTGCTCCCGCCTCTGCCCGCAGCAGCCTCTGCCCTCCACGTATCCGGACACTCTGCCAAGTGCCCGTGCCGGTGTGAGACCAGCGCGCTGGCAGGGGTGACGGTCCCCAGCACGGCCCTGCCTGCGGGGGCACGGAAACAGACAGGGGGCGGCGTGGCCTGAGGTCAGGGGCTCCTTCTTGGGGTCAGTGTTTCCCAAGGGGTCAGTGCAGGCCCACGCCCACCCCCAGCTTGGGCCCTGGGGCGTCCGGCAGGGCGGGCGGCGGGAGGGGGCACTGCGGGGCCGCTGTGTGGGAGGAGAGGTGGGTTTCCGGGCACGGGGCGGGGGGCGTGGGGGGGAAGGGCTCTGCTCTTCTGCAGTGGACCTGCAGGTCAGGTAAGTCGGGTGCGTCTGCTCCAGACTGTCTGCTGGGATCCGACCTCGGAGAGGGGTGCTCCTTCCTCAGAGCCCAGCGCCCGGGTCCTGGGGCAACGTCCACTCAGGGGGCTCTGAGAGCCCCCCAGATGGACGCTGGCGTTAGGGCATCCCAGGAACTCCAGCGGGGAAGCAGTTCTCCTGATGGCCACCAGGTGTCGCCCCTCGGTCTCGAATGACGCTGGGCCCGTTCAGGTCGCTGGGTCCAGCCCAAACTCCGGTTCCCTCCTGGGTCCCCCCCACAGCAGTCCCCTGGCCCCCCTCGCCCCCAGAGGTTTCCGGTTTCCCCACCAGCCTTTCCTCTATCCCCTCCCCTCCCCCCTTTGGAGGGCCCCGTGTCTCACTCGCCCTCTCTTTGAGGGTCCCGCATTGGGGGTCCCAGCGCGAGGGTCTGGGGGCTCAGTGCTGGACATGCTGACCGTGTCCTTCCCCAGGAGGTGTCTGTCTGGGCTGAGGGCGCTGTGGGGAGCAGGGGGGAGGGGAGGAAGTCGGCCCCCCATGGAAGAGAAAGACCAAGTGCCTGGGGGGGGGTGCTGGGGGGTCCAGAGAGGGTGTCAGGGATCCCCGGGGAGAGGACTGGGGGGACCCCGGCTGCCCCCACCCCCACGCCGTGTGAGCCTGGGGCCCGGCCTACAGCCTCCACCCTGTCCTGCCCTCCGCGTCCTCCCAAGCATCAGGAGGGCAGGAAGGGGCTGTGCCCGGTGGTCCAGGCTGGCTTCCCCGGCGTCCCCATGGACAGCGCTCAGCTCACTTTGGGGGACTTGGGGGACTATCAAGGCCCCAGTGAGGCCTGGTGACAAGCCCACTGACTGGAACCACGCACGTCTTTGTGCTGACCTGGCGGACACAGAGGGCTGAGCCCCCCGCGGGATGGGGCCACTGCAGAGGCCGGTGCGGGGGGGGGGGGGGGGCGGGGTTTGCAATGTCCGAGATGGAAGCATCACAGCAAAGCCTCTCCACAGAGACTTGGGAGGGGCAGGGGGCACGGAGCCCAGGCACCCTCGCTGCAGATGGGGGGGTGGAGACTTGGAGACCGGGCGTCCAGCCCGGGGTGGACTGGGCCCCGTCTCCGCACAGCGTCTCTTCACCAGCCCGCGGCGGCGTTGCTGGCAGGCAGCAAGCAAACGGGGGGGATGTAAGCCGGGCAGAGGTCCTTCCTGAGGGGCCGGTCACAGGGCGGAGGGGACCCCGCGGGGGGGGGCGGGGCAGACCAAGCCGCCTCCTGCACGTGCACCCCGTTTCCCAGGCCCCGGTGCCCATTCACGCATCACTCGCCGTTCCCAGGAGCAGGCGGCCCGGCGGGCGTCATTCACGAGCTGCCTGCATGGTCAGTTGGAGGGTGGGCGCGAGCCCCGCCAGGAGGGGGGCTTGGAGCACACAAGCAGGGGGTGGGGGGAGACAGGGCAGTGGGAGGACGGTGATATGGGGGCTCTCAGGGGAAGCTCGGCTGCCGGGAACAAGGCGTCGGCTGGGAAACGCTGCTCTGCTGTTGGTGCCCGCGGGGAAAACCTCGTCCGCCTGGTAAAGACGTCACGGGGAGGGGGCCGCCCTGGGGTGAGTGGAAGGGGGGCGCGTGGGACCCCGGGAACGGGCACTGGGGTGTGGAGGGCAGAGGACAGAGGATGGGGCTGGCGTGTGGCCTTGGCACCCCCGGCTCCCTCACTGGGCGGGCACCTTCTCACCCCAGCTTCGGGCGGGCACAGCTGCCCTCACATCCTGCCCTGGGCATCGCCGCCCGCCCCTCCCCCCACCTCCCGGCCCGCCCCCGGCTGTCCTTGTGTCCTGCGAGTCCGGCGGCCTCTGTGGGGGCTGAGCGGGTCCCTCTGGGCTTCGGGACGCTCCCCTGGCAGGTGCCCGCCGAGTCCCGGCGTCCGGCTCAGCTGTGCCACCCCCTCCCGGTGCCGCTCCCAAACACAGCGCTGGCACCTGCATTCTCCTCTCTGCAGATGGCTCTGCCAGCACAAAGGAGGTCGGGGCACAGCTGCGGCTGGCCTCGGCCCCGAGGGGCTTCCCTGCCTGTGCCACGTCCAACACTTTATCTGGCGTGAACTCTGGCCCTGTCCCTGGGCGGCTGGCCGGCTGCTGTCTGCCCGTGCGGCTGGCTGGGCCTGGGGAGGGGGGGCGCCCCAGGGCTGTCCCCTGCGAGTCGGGGGTCTTCATTGTTGGTGCCCATTTCTCAGCGCTGATGGCCTCTTCTCCCCTCGGTCTTGCGGTCCCCGTGTCCTGCCCCAAAAGGCCGCCCAGTCATGTGGGCTCTGAGCTCCCGCACGGTGACCAGCCGCCCGCCCCGCCTTGTCCCTCAGAGCAGCTCTGCGCTGCGCTCACGGCACCCCAGCCTTACCCCCCTCGCCTCAGACCTACATGCCAAAGGTGGGGCGCAGAGGAGGGCCCCCTGGAAGGTGGCCTCACCCCAATTCTGGGAGCCCGGGAGTGTGTTGAATTGTAGGCCCGGAGGGAATGGGGCCTGAACGTCAGTCGGTCTGGAGTTTCCAACTTAACCTGAGTTGACCTGAACAACACCCCGGGGGCTGCTAGGAAAGAGGGTGCAGGAGTGGCGGAGAGAGGGACTCGGCCCTCAGTCTGGAGGCTGGAGAGCAGGGCCACTGGCCAGCGGGCGTGGAAGCACCCGGCAAAGGAGGAGTCCACACCCGTCCCTGTGCACGCCTGGATTCTAGCCCGGGGGCTTTAGCTGTGTCAGTCTTCTGAGCTCCAAGTACTGAATACTGAGTACTGAGTGCTGAAATATTCAGAATTGAGTATCACAGTACTGAAGTTTTTTTTTTTTTTTGGCATTTTTTTGGGGGGGTCACACCCAGCGATGCACAGGGGTTACTCCTGGCTCTGCACTCAGAAATTACTCCTGGCGGTGCTCAGGGGACCATATGGGATACTGGGGATAGAACTCGGGTTGGTCGCGTGCAAGGCAAACACCCTCCCCGCTGTACCATAGCTCCGGCCCCTGTACTGGAGTATCCTATACGGAGTACTACAATACCCAAGTATTGAGTGCTGGGTACTGTGTTGCCAGAAAATTCAGTGCTCAGTACTGCAGTGCTGAGGTGCTGAGTACAGTGGTGCTAGAATATTCTATACCAAGTGCTAAAGTACTGAGAGTAAGGTACTGATTTTGCACTGGGTCCTCCCCAGGAACCAATCTGGCTATTTCTCCCACTCGACTCTTGCCTAAAGGGTCTCCCACCCACAGGGGTAAGAGCTCAGAAAAGTAGTGGGGCAGTGGGGGTGGGTGGCGTGAGCTGGGGTCACGACTCTGCTGACTGCACTGGGAGGGTCTCGAGGATCCAGCCCCGGCGGGCAGTGCTGGCCACATGGACACGCCATGGCACAGTTGGGGGCTCCCTGCCCCCCGGGCCCCGTCACATCCTGGGCACTTGCCTGGACAGTTGAATCTGTTCTGAGGCGGCACTCAGGGTGCTGTGCCAAGCTCAGAGTGTGCCCCCCGCCCCGAGGCTCTCCTGTGGCCGGGCCTGCTCCTGTTCCCCGCCCCCCACCCCCGCCTGCCAGCTCCAGCCTTTTTGCTGAGCTCAGACAGAATGTGGCCCCTGAGCCCTGTCATCTGTCACTGAACATGAGACCTGTGGGGTCCGTCCTCAAGCCGGCTGACCAACGCTGGAGACGGTGCGGGCCCACCCTGGGCCCCGGGCTGCTCTGTGTGTGTGTGTGCATGTGTGTTTGTGTGTATGTGTGTGTGCGTGTGTTTGTAGTATGTATATGTGTGTGCGTGTGTTTGTGTGTATGTGTGTGTGTGTTTGTGTGTATGTGTGTGTGTGTGTGTGCGTGCGTGCAGCAGGCAGCTCCGCTGGGCTCCTCTCTGGCTTCTGGAGTGTTCTCTGCAGAGCCCCCAGCCCTGCCCTGTCCAGCCACACCGCCCGGCGACCAGGGCCCCGTCTCGGTAGCTGTGCGGGTGTGCCCTGCTCGCCAGGGCCTGTGCTCTCTGTGCGGCTGCTCCCTCAGAGTCACTCGGGCCCCGTCTGCTCAGGGCAGATCAAGGCATTTATCTCTGCCTGAGCATGGCTCAGCGGCGGGCAGCCCGGCTTCCCTGCAGGTCGTGCCGCGTTAGTGACGGGGCGCTGAGCAGCGCAGGGGCCGGAATTCTGTCCCGTGGCATCAGGGGGACCCAGGCTAGGGTTAGTGTAGCTGTAGGCTTTGTGTGTAGGGGAAAGGCCGGGACCTGTTTTTTTTTTGTTTTTTTTTTTTAACTTTACTTAAACTGTGGTTTACAAAGTTGTTCACGATACAGTTGTTTGAGGCATTCAAGGTCCCAACGCCAGCCCCGCCACCAGTGTGTTCTTCTCTCCACCACTGTCCCCAGTTGCCCCCCGCCCCTCCCCCCAAGCTTTCTTCCTTGGCATGTACAAAGTAATTTATTTTATGATGTTTGTTACAAAGAAATGGTAAGTGGTAAATGGTAAAAAGAATTACTAAAAAAATAGTTCAGGGGGGGCAGGAGCGATAAAACAGCAGGGAGGGCGTTTGCCTTGCCCTTGGCCGGCCCAGGTTCGATTCCCAGCATCCCATAGGGTCCCCCAACACCACCAGGAGTAAGTCCTGAGTGCAGAGCCAGAAGTAACCCCTGTGCACTGCTGGGTGTGACCCAAAAAGAAAAAAAAATGTTCAGGGGCCAGAGCGATAGTTCAGTATGGGAGGGCGTTTGCCTTGCATGTGCTGACCCAGGTTCGATCCCCAGCATCCCATAGGGTCCCCTAAGAACTGCCAGGAGTGATTCCTGAGTGCAGAGCCAAGAGTGACTCCTGAGCATCACCGGGTGTGATCCAAAAAGCAAAAAAAAGAAAAAAAATTCAGTAAAAGAAGGTTTGTGAAGATTGTTTATCTCGCCCCAAACCCCACCCCACTGGACTGTAGCGATAGCACAGTGAATAGGACGTTTGCCTTGCATGTGGCCGACCCAGGTTCGATTCCTCCATCCCTCTCAGAGAGCCCGGCAAGCTATGGAGAGTATTCCGCCCACACGGCAGAGCTTGGCAAGCTCCCTGTGGCGTATTCGATATGCCAAAAACAGAAAGAACAAGTTTCACAGTGGAGTCATTACTGGTGCCCACTTGAGCAAATCGATGAGCAGCGGGAGGACAGTGACAGTGAGAGTTTATCTCACAACACCACCACGGGGTTGTTGAAGCTGTTGTCTGAGGATTTGCTGAGTTGCCAGTGGCTCACGGAGCCTTGGTTGTTTCCACTTACTGAGCTTCGTGGGCTGCCGGCTACTTTCCCGTCTCATTGGCTGTGCTCCTGTGGGGCTGTCGGTATGGTGGGATTTGGAGGGGGCACGCAGCCACATAGGAGGCCACATGCCCCAGGAGCCTCAGGACTTGTGTGCCCGGGAGTTGTGTTAGTTTGGCGTCTCTTGAGACATTAGTCCTGAGGCAGTGAAGTTAGGCTGTTTGTCCGGGTGCAACTGCTGGGACTTCAGCCCGGTGGGGACTCAGCTTGCCCCTGTCCTGAGCACGCCCTGGCGTTTCCTGCCCCGAGACCAGTGTGCCCACGTGTTCCCTCAGCTTGCCTTGCATCGCTTCTTTTTTAAAAAAAATTTTATTTATTGCTTTTTGGGTCACACCCGGCGATGCACAGGGGTCCCTTCTGGCTCTGCACTCAGGAATCACTCCTGCCGGGGCTCGGAGGACCCTATGGGATGCTGGGAATCGAACCTGGATCGGCCGCGTGCAAGGCGAATGCCCTCCCCACTGTGCTATCGCTCCAGCCCCCTCATCGCTTCTGAGATTAGTTACTGACGCTATGAAGCTGGTTGTTGACATGGCGGCAGCTGTAGCTGTGGGTGGGAACCGGCATTTTGTTAAAGACGCTGCCTTCCTATTCTATCAAGTAGCCACGCTGACCTGCAGTCCCAAAAGCAATAAATGAGCCCAGTTGCTCCCAGTGGCTCCTTTAACCTCTCACCTTCTAGTGGTTTCTGCCTAGTATTCCCACTGGTGTCCCTCTAAATTACCTTGGTGCTGCTGTCCAAAACTGGCCATCCAAGTGTGGGTTTATTCCTGGATTCTCGATTCCATTGCTCTGCACGCCAATCCCACACTCTCCTGATTATAGCTTTCGAGTAAGTCTTGAAATCAAATACTTAAAAAAAAAATTGGGGGCAATCTCTCCAGTGGGGTTGGAGGGGAGGGAGGGGGGCAGGCAGTGCTGGGGATCAAACCCTATTTCGTGCAGGACTTGAGCTGTCTCCCAAGCTCTGAAATAAAATACTTCCAAGTCCTTCTCGTCACTGACATTATTTCTTCCTTAAAGGCGGCATTGTGTTTTGCGGCACTCACTTGGGATTGTGCTTTATGGGAAGGTTTGTATTTCTAACTTCCATTTATTTAATAGATACCAGACCGCTCAAGTTTGGGTTTTCTTGGATGAGTTTTTGTGATTCATGTCTTTGAAGGGATACGTTCATTTCACATAAGTTGTCATGTTTATTGCCATGAAGTGGCTCATAACATGCTCCCCTTTCTCCCCCCTCACAAAATAACCTGGAATGCTTCGTAACGCTGACAGCCTTGCACAGGGCTGTGACAATCATCCGTGTGTGGTTCCAATTTCAGTATCTGTGCCGCAGACGTGAATGCTGTCCTCTCTGTCCAGAGGCTCTGGGTAAAGTCTCCTCTTTCATGGCCTGGAAATTTGTGTCTTAGTCTTTGCTTAGCCAGTCCAACCCGCTGGTTTCAGCCCTCTCTCCAGAGAGCCAGCTTTTGCACTCATTGCTCTTATTGCTTCTTTTCTATGATTTTAAAAAATTTATTTTGATCTATTTATTTTCTATTATTGCTTTGTTTTTTTTCCCCCCTATATATTGATTTCTTCCTTATCTGTGTTTTGAGTTTAACTTTCTCCTTGTCATTTAGCATTCTGGGGACAGATGCCTCCACTGTAGTTCTCATGGGCCCAGGAACAACTCCTACCAATACTCAGCCAATCCGCTGGGCAGTTCAATACTCAAACTCAGAGGTATTGGGGTTCTCTTAGCTGCCCCCAGCTATACTGAGGGCCTTCCAGGCTACACTTGGTGTGTGCAGGCGTCTGTGGTATGTGTGTGGGGGTTATGCAATGTCACAGATCAACTTAGATCCTTGCCCGAGCAAGTCACACACCCTGATCCTTAAATGATCTCTCTGACCCTTTTCCTAGCTGCTTTTATTATTTTTAATTTTTTTTTTTTGCTTTTTTCACATAAGTTGTCATGTTTATTGCCATGAAGTGCCATGAGTAACCCCAATACCAAGGGGTTACTCCTGGTTCTGCACTCAGGAATTACTCCTGGTGGTGCTCAGGGGACCATATGGGATGCTGGGAATCGAACCTGGGTCGGCTGCATGCAGGGCAAACACCCTAGTTGATGTGCTATCACTCTAGCCCCTTCAGACCTTTTTTTAATCAAGCGGTTATTTCAAAGTTTTTAAAAAAGTTTTTCAAATATTTGAGGTTTTCCAAGGTATTATATTATTACTGATTTCTGACATAATTCTACTATAGTTGGAGTACATACTCTGACTCCAGCCTTTATAGTACATTCACAGTTATTTTATCACCAGAATATGGCCCATACACACTTAAAGGTCACATATTCCATTGCTATTGGCATTTGCATTGTGTAAAAGAGGTTAAGAATATGGTATAAATACTTTGCTATTTTTCCAATTATTCTAGCCATTGCTAAACTAGGAGTGCTAAAATTTTCCAATTATGATTGTGAATCACCAGCTTCCCTTTACATTGATTTGTGCTTCATGTGTTTAAAGTTTGCTTTCTTATTGAACAATTAACGTTTATAATTATGTCTTCTGATAAATTTGCTCACTCATCATTAGGTAGCTTTCCTTCATTGTTCACCATACCCAATAAAACAGTTTTGAAGTCGGGGCTGGAGCCATAGCATGGCGGGTAGAGCGTTTGCCTTGCACGCGGCCGACCTGGGTTTGATTCCCAGCATCCCATATGATCCCCTGAGCATCGCCAGGGGTAATTTCTGAGTGCAAAGCCAGGAGTAACCCCTGAGCATTGCCGGGTGTGACCCAAAAAAGCAAAAAAAAAAAAAGTTTTGAAATATATTTTACCTACTATCAATATAGTCACCCTGACTTCATGTTTTAGTTTGTACGGTTTATCTACTTTCTATGTTAGCATCCAACCTGTCACAATGGAGATGTTACTGGTGCCCGCTCGAGCAAATCAATAGCAACGGGATGACAGTGACAGTGACAGCATCCAACCTGTCTGTATTGTTTGATTTCTCCCAGGACACGGTCCCCCAAGTCATCAGGGGCAGCGCTGGAGAACCCCCAAGCACATCCAGGTGTGGCCCTGGACCCCCGGCACGGTTGGGGTGACTGGGTTTCCCCAGCACTGCTTGGCTCTAGAGCATAGCATTCTTGGGCCCTCGCATCGAATCACCTGTCAGGCTGGCCGAGAATCTCTGGTGGGGACCACGCACTTCCTGAGCATCACTTGGGAGTCCCCAAGATTGTAAAAGTAGTTCTCTTTAAAAAAAACAAACAAACCAACCTATTCAGGGGCTGGAGCGCTATCAGAACAGGTAGGGCATTTGCCTTGCACGCTGTAGACCTGGGTTCTATTCCCAGCATCCCATATGGTCCCCTGAGCACCGCCAGGAGTAATTCCTGAGTGCAGAGCCAGAAGTAACCCCTGAGCATCGCCGGGCGTGACCCAAAAAGCAAAAAAAAAAAAAAAAAAAAAAATTTAAAAATACCTATTCAGATAAGCTTTAACCTTGAATTTGATTACTTATTGCATTGTCCCACACTATGATTACCATGATGGTAAATATTGATATGGCAGAGCTGTGCCTAACATCTTACTTTCGTGTTGTCTCCTGTGCATTTCCTCATCCTCTTTCTAGAACTCCCTTTCTCTAGTACTTTCTCTTGAATTCCATCTCGACCTTCCCACTGACATCTTAGCTCTTCCTCTTTGTGTCTTTTTTTTTTCTTAGTAGTTGTTCTAAGAAAGACAAAACAAATAAAAAGGAAATGGTTCTTTGCATTTACCCAGAGACTGACTGTTTGTTAGTCTTGGATTCTGCTGTGGGCTTGACTATGTGCTATCATTTCCTCTGAGCCCAAAGTTGTGCCTTTGTGCTTCTCATGGCACAGTTTTGTTTGGTTTTTGGTTTTTGGACCACATTTGATGATGCTCAGAGCTTACTCCTGACTCTGCACTCAGGAATCACTCCTGGTAGGCTCGGGCACCATAGGAGATGCTGGAGATTGAACCTGGGTCAGTCCTATGCAAGGTAAGCACCTTCCCCACGGTGCCGTCGCTCTGGCTCCTTCTCATGGTGCAGCTCTGATGGAGAGGAATTCTCTTAATCATGTTTTTAGTTAAAATGCTGTCATTTTTGCAGCATGTGAGTGGAGGTAGAAATCCTGCTTTTTCTACCTTTAACTGTGTTGGAATGTTCCACTGTCTCTAGCTTCCTTGGCTCCTCTGTCAGCCTCTATTAGATCAAGGTTTTCCTGTATCTGTCATTTCCTTCTTCTTTGTAGGAGCCTGAGGCTACTCTGGAGATCTTTGTCTTATCAGTGTGGGCCTGATGGTTAAGAGCTCAGGTCTGGAAGCGTTTTGGGGCCACCAGGATCATAGCTGGTACTTTGGGGCCACCACGGCTGCGTCTGGCTATGCTGTGGGCCAACCCCTCAGTACCAGAAATGGAACTCAGGGTCTCACGCCTGTGTGTGTTTTGTTCTCTCTCCCCCTGTGGTACTACAACTACATTCCTGTTGAACATCTGGCAGGTTCCTAAGATTTTATTTTTCAGTCTTTCCTTTTCTGTTCTCTTCCTGGGATGTTCTTTATTTTTTTTACTTTTTGGGTCACACTCGGCAATGCTTAGGGATTCTTCCTGGCTCTGCACTCAGGAATTACTCCTGGCAGTGCTTGGAGGACCATATGGGATGCCGAGGACAGAGCCTGGGTCGGTTGCATGCAAAGAAAACACCCTACCCGCTGTGCTATCCCTCCAGTCCCATATCCTTGGACATTTCTTTCCTCTCTCCTTCTCACCTCTTCTTCCTCTCCTCTCCTCCCTGGCCATCCATCATTTATCTGCTTCTTCATTGAACTTCACTTAGTTTTCCTTTCAGTTCAACAGTTTTCATTTGCTCTTTTTACACTAGTTTTCTGCTGTGATTTACTATTTCTCTGAGGATTTTGTTATTATGCCAGGAATGAAACCTAGGACCTCCCATGTATTGAGGTTTTTAATCATTAAAGTCATGTCTAAATTCATTTAGTTAAATTTGCTTTTAAATCTGTTTCACTTCTAACACCTGGCTCATTACATGGACGGATTCAGTTAATGCTCTTTGTTTTTAGGAGTTGGGCCACATCTGGAAGTGTCTGGGCCTTGTTCCTGGCTCTCTGCCCAGGATTTATTCCTGGTGGTGCATGGGGGACTGTATGTGGTTTGGGGGCTTGAACTGGGGTTGGCAGAATGCAAGGTAAGTGCCTTAACCTCTGTCCTACATATCTGGCCCTTAATTGACTGTCTTTCCTCATGAGAATGTTCCATTTTTCCTTGTTATTCAGTTAACTTTGAGATAATATCCTGACAACATCAAATTGTAGAGATTCTACTACTTTTCTTTCTTGGGTGTCTTCTTTCTCAGGCAATGCCACTGCTGTCAGGTCTGAAAGCCACACACCTGGCTGTGGTATGGAGATGGTGAAGCTGACTGTGCCTGGTGATGTGTGATGAAGCCTGGGGTCAAACACATGTGCCTTCAAGGCACACAGGGCCACAGCCTGACACAACTCACAACATTCTTGTGTGGGTTTAGTACCAGACTGTTTCTCTAGGGATATCTCTTGTTTTGTGATCTTTTTGGAGTAGATCAGTTTGTCTGGTGTTCAGTGGGCAGAGATATGGGGATGAAGACACTGAAGGCCCCTCTCTGATCTTCCCCTTTGGAGGATTCGCCTCTCTTACATATCTTTGGAAAAAATGCGTTTTCAAGTTCTTTGTCAATTTTTTTAAAAACCAAACTGTATATTTTGAGTTTTAGAAGCTATTTTTAAATTAATATGTATGATTTGCAAGTACATTAGCCCCTCCTGGGGGCTGTCTTTTAATCTGTTAATTATCTGTCCCAGGGGCATCCAAAGCAGCTCAGGAGACCGGAGGGGCCCCTCCCAGTGACTCATAGCCTTTAGGCCACCACTTCAGTGCCAGGGCTTAAAGATATGGTACTATGCAGATCCTGCAGTGACAGACCTCCAGGGATGCACCTGGTGATGCTTGGGGAACCACTCGGTGCCAGGAACTGACCTTGAGTTGGCAGCATGCAGAACATGCACCTTAACTTCTGAACTAGCTCTCAAGCCCTGACTATATCTCTGTAATCAAATGATTACATTTTCATGAAGTCCAGTTTGCAGTTTTTCTTTTGTTGCCTGTGCAGAGATGAAGACGAAGAAACTCAGGAACATGAGCGAGGGCACCAGAGGGTGAAAATTCTTCAAATGACACCATGATAGCTTGGAGCACAGCCATGTTACAAATTCTTCATTGATTGACTTGAAGCCCCCAGACAACATTTTGTTATTGCTTTGTACTTTGAATGTTCACTTAGATGTTTGCAATTCTTATTGCTTCTTTCTTTACTAAGGTTCTCATCTTCCACCTGGGGTCCTTTTCTTCTCCCATAACCTTTGTACTACCTTACCTTGGGTCACTGGCAGATATTTATATTATTCAGCACATAGGTGGTAGCTTTCCACTATTTTGATATTTATTTAGCTTTTTTTTTTTCTTTTTGGGTCACACCTGGTGATACACAGGGGTTACTCCTGGCTCATGCACTCAGCAATTACTCCTGGCGGTGCTCAGGGGACCATATGGGATACTGGGAATCAAATCTGGGTTGGACGCATTACCCGCTGTGCTATCACTCCAGCCCCTATTTAGCATTATATTTTAGGGTTTTTATAGAGGACCTAATGTCAAATTTTCACACCTTAAAGAGAAAACTATTGTTCTGTGCATTCTTAGTAGATTTTGTCTTTTTCTGCAATTTTTTATGTCTTTGTGTATATATTTTTATTTATTTAGCTTTGCAGTCATTGATCTTCTGCAACTCAGGGCTTGGAGTGCTCATTAATTCTTGGCTATTGTAAATATTGACTCTGTCCCATTTGTCTATCTTCTCCTCTGAGGTTCCAGTGACGTATTAGACTTTTTCAATTGACACTGTGTTCCTTAGCTTGTCTTTATTTTTCATATGTTAAATTTTTTTTTTCACACTGAATGGTATCGTCTGCTCCCTCTTTCAGTTCATATATTCTCTTGCCAGGTCTCTCTAATCTTCATTAAACCATCCAAGGAGTCCTTATTGTATGATCCTTTTGCAGTTCCAGGATCTATTTCTTTTTTTTTTTTTTTTCTTTTTGGGTCACACCCAGCGATGCTCAGGGGTTACTCCTGGCTTTGCACTCAGGAATTACTCCTGGCGGTGCTTGGGGGACCATATGGGATGCCGGGGATCGAACCCGGGTCGGCCGCGTGCAAGGCAAACGCCCTACCCGCTGTGCTATCGCTCCGGCCCCTCTATTTCTATTTTATATATTTCAATTCCTTGCTTGGGCTTTTGAAATAAAAATTCTGAGCAGAGAAAACTGTAGTCTTTTTTGTCTGATAGTGCTAATATCAGACAAAAATTAATTTTGGGCAGTGGTGGTGGTTCCAATAAATTTTTGGCCAATCATGGCTCATAAGGGTCGAAGGATGCCAACTTCTTGACAGGGATGCTTGAACCACCCGAGAGGCTAATAGCTTGAGTCTTTTTGGCTCAGTTCTGTTCTATGCCGCTTCTGTTGGTTCTCTTCTCAACATCATGTTTTCTCTAGATTTAGCTGTCTGTGCAATTCAGTAAGCTTCAGAATTAGTGATTGGAATACTTTAATACTAATGATACCATCTTCCTCTAAAGATAGCTTTCATTTCCTTCACACTGCCATTCTGGGTTTGTCTTGATTCAAATTAAAATACTTGGGCTGCTTGCACCAGCATTTGGTGATGGAAATATTGGAAATATTTTATCAGTTTTTCTCATTCTGACAATAGCATTAAGTAACCTAGTAATCTGAGTAGTTGCTTTAGTTTTGCAATGCAGGACAAGAACTTAAGCTTGGACAATACAGGCGACGGGGATGAATGGAGACGTTACTGGCACCTGCTTGAGCAAATCGATGAGCAACGGGCTGACAGTGATAGTGATACAGTGATCAGTGATATCTGCTCAAAAAAAGAAAAAGGAGAATGTTGCACAGCTAGTCTCAGGATTATTGAACATTTCAAATCATTGAGCAGCGTCAGGTGATGAAATGTCTGGCATGGAGTAGGAACCTGGAAATACTTGTGAAATGAATATAGAGTCAGTGAAATGGGTGAGGCTGCACCACAGTTTCAAGTAACTTACTTGAACACACTATATTTCTCTTGTATACTGAGGTGGTTTATTGCATCCTTAAATTTAGCAAAAACACACCACACAGGTCACATTAACACTCTCTGTTCTTTGTACCAGAAGGTAGAGTGTCTTTACTGTTATTTTAGGTGCCCCACAGCCCTTGAGCACGGCAATTTTACCAGCAGCGTTCAACTATGCTTGCCTCCATTTCTCTCCATAGTGAGTCCTTCAGGGTGAGCAGGCATTGGCCTGGGGGCACTGTCTGTTGTTGCTGGTCTCTATGCTCAGCAGCTGCCACGCGAGTGACAGCAATGCTTGTTGAAAGCATCCGTGCTATATGCAGGGCTGTGGAAAGAAAATAGGAGTGAGCAACGGGATGACAGTGACAGTGACAGTGACTACCACCAGCCGCAGAACCATGTCCGATTCCTGAAAAACACCGTCCTTTTCCTTAGAAACCACACGATATGTACCCTGCTGAGGTAAAATCCAATTCCTGTTTTGAAGGTGGGGAATCACTGAGCACTGAGGACCTTTTCCATAGGGGTTCAGCCTCACTTCTGCCCCAGAATTCTCCTCCACTCTCCCAATAGTGTGTGTGTGTGTGTGTGTGTGTGTGTGTGTGTGCCTGCCCCTCTGTCCCCAAGGAGAACTTGTCCCACATCCCTTCCCAGTACCTCGAGGCCCTGCGGTGAACCCGTCCCAGGGTGCATGACAACGGAAGCCCCCACCTTCCTCCACGGTTCCAGCTCCCGACCCAAGGGAGAAGCTTATCCGGTACTCCTCATCTCTGGATACTCCTCCACAACCAGCCTTCGTGACCCCTGACATCCGGGTTCCCCCGCTGCCCAGAGAAGACGGTACACACCCGAGCCTGTGCCTATACATCCTGTCCCGGGACCCCATCCCCCGTCCCACAGGGGGGTCTACAGATACCTGAAGTCCCTTTTCCTCCACAACCTATTCCCAGTGCCCGGCTGTCCGATCCTGCCCGCTCTCCCCCTTGAACCTGGTCCGGGTTCAACATCTCACAAAGCCCTCAGGACTCCTCATTCTCACCCCGCGGACCAGCCCCTGACCCTGCCTCTCCAGAGCGAACCTGTACCGAGTCCATCCCTTCTCATAAACTTGTCCCGGACCCAAGCGCCCCTAGGGTGAACCTGGTCCCCCTCAAAACCAGCCTACGGAGGCCCCGCCCAGGCTCCCTTGCCCGGGCCCAACATCCAGACCGCACTCCCTTCCCTCAACTTACGCCCGCCTCCCCTCCCGTCAGGAGCGCCACGTCCCTGCCTGGGGCTTGGGCTCTGGCCCGCCCCCGCCCCTCAGGCCCAACTTCCGGCTCGCTCCCCCTCTGCTCACGCCTAATTCCGCCCGCGCCCCCTCCCCTGAGGCCGACTTCGGGCTCGCGCTCCCAGCCCTCAGGCCGAACTGGGGCTCGCGCTCCCCCCATCTCAGGCCCAACTTCCGGCTTGCGCTTTTTCCCCTCAGGCCGAACTTGAGCTCCCGCCACACCCCCTCAGGCCCGACTTCCGCCCGCGCCCCCTCCCCTCAGGCCCGGCTTCCGGCTCTCGCCCCATCCCCTCAGGCTGAATTTCCGCCCGCGTCCCTCCCCTCAGGCCGAACTTCCGGCTCGCGCCCCCTCCCCTCAGGCCACATTCGGCCGGCGCCTCGCCCCTCAGGCCCGACTTCCGCCCGCGCCCCCTCCGCTCAGGCCGAACTTCCGGCTCGCGCCCCCTCCCCTCAGGCCACATTCGACTGGCGCCTCTCCCCTCAGGCCTGACTTCCGCCCGCGCCCCCTCCCCTCAGGCCGAACTTCCGGCTCGCGCCCCCTCCCCTCAGGCCACATTCCGCCCGTGCCTCTCCCCTCAGGCCCGACTTCCGCCCGCGCCCCCTGCCTGGCGGCGCCGTCCGTCGCGCTCGCTCGGGGCTGGCCGCGGAGCGCAGCGGCGCGTGCGGAGGGTGTGCGCGCCCGTCGCGGTCGCCGCGCCCGTCCCGCGCTCCTCCCGCCGCGCCGCCCCGCGTCGCCGCCGCCGCCGCCGCCCGTCGCCCGCCCCGGCGCGGCCCCGGCCGCGAGCGCAAGATGGCGGCGCCCAGGCCGCCCCCAGCCCGGCACTCGGGCGTCGCGCTCACGGCTCCCATCCCGGACCTGGAGGCTCTGCGCGCGCTCACGGCGCTCTTCAAGGAGCAGCGGAACCGGTACGCGGGCGGGCGGGGGCGCGCGACCCCCGCGCCTGAGGAGACGCGAGCGCCGCGCCCGCGACTCGCCCAGCGGGGCTCCGGGCTCGGGACTCCGGCCGCGGTGCTCGGGGGCGGGGGGGGGGGGCGAGCCCCTGCTCCGGCCGCGCGGCTGGTTTTAGCCGGTTTCGGTTTCCCGCCGCCGACGCTCGGCCGACCCCGCGCAGGGCCGCGTCGCTCGTGTCGTCGGGCGCTCCCTGCGGGCCGGCGTCTGGGGGGCGGCGGGGCCTTCCGGGGAGGGTCCCGCGCCGGGGGGGTGGCGGCGGGGGAGCCGGGCGCTCCTCAGGGCGCTCGGGGCCTGCCACATGCTCGCTGAGGCCCGGGGCTTTCCCGGTGACGTTTCTTTTTATTCCTTTTTGCGTCACACCCGGCGATGCGCGGGGTCCCTGCACGCAGGAATCACTCCTGTGGGATGCCGGGGCTCGAACCCTCCCCGCCGGACTGTCGCTCAGGCCCCGAGATTCAAGTTCTTGTTATTGTCGTTTGTACTGTTTAGGGGTCGCCCCTGGCTCTGCACTCAGGAATCACGTCTGGCAGTGCTCGGGGACCGGACGGGGCTCAAACCCTGCTCCTGGGCATGGAAGCAAATGCCTCACCCGCTCTTCTCTCTCCCTCTCGCTCTCTCTCGCTCCCTCTCTCTCACTCTCTCGCTCTCTCGCTCTCACTCTCGCGCTCTCTTTCGCTGCTTCTCTCTCGCTCTCTCTCCCACTCTCGCTCTCTCTTTCGCTCTCTCACTCTCTCGCTCTCTCACTCTCTCCCTCTCTCTCTCACTCTCGCTCTCTCTGGTTCCCTCGCGCACTCTCGCTCTGTCTCCCGCGCTCTCTCTCTCTCTCCCCCAGACTATTTTCCTTCATCTTAAGGTTTTGGGTCACATCCCGCGGTCTTCAGGACTCACTCCTGCCTCTGTGCTCGGGGGCCATTCCCGGGGACCGTAGGGGCGCAGGGGATGGCACCTGGGTGTGTGTGTGTGCGAGGCCTGTGCCTCACCCACTTGACTCTTGCCCCGAGACTCCGGGTCTTTAAGCTGCACCCTTGGTCCGAGCGCTTCCTCTGCTCTCACCCTGGCCCCGCTCCTTGACCTTTCGGGGAGAAGTGCTGACTGACAGGGACCCTCCTCAGGGAGTGGAGACCGAGGCTGCTTTAGTGCTGCACGGACCATGAGTTGTGGATCACCCTCCGTGTGTTTGAGCGTAGACCGTGCACCAGGCTTGTGGGTGCCACCTTGGCCTGTGACAGGATCCTCTCTTGGCTTCCCCCCTCCCCCCTCCTTGGTTCTCTGGAGCAGCTCCTGGCTCTGTGCATGGGGGTCACTGACTCCTGCTGATTTTCAGCGTCCTGGGTGGGCTGCGGGCACGGCCGGCGCCTAACCCCTCTGCGTCTCTGTTCCGTCCCTTGCGTCCAGCAGGCCAGGGAAACGGACGTCGACAGACTGTGCTGCAGGACCAGGGTGCTGGCATAAGCGGGTGGGTTGGCGGGCCAGGAATTGAGATCACTGTAGCTGCGTGGCTTACAGACGCACAGCTGGCTCGGGAGTCCACTGTGTGAGGGCCACGCGCTGGTTTGCAGGGTCACGGGGGGGGGGAGGGGGGAATCAGTGGAATAACGTCCCGTCCAGAGAAGGCGTTCACATATCAGACCCCTCTTGTGGCCTGTACGGTAAAATCTAGAACCAAGGAATGGAGGGGCTGGAGTGATAGCACAGCGGGGAAGGCGTTTTCCTTGCACGCGGCCAACCCGGGTTCGAATCCCAGCATCCCATATGGTCCCCCGGGCACCGCCAGGAGTAATTCCTGAGTGCATGAGCCAGGTGTAACCCCTGTGCATCGCCGGGTGTGAACCAAAAAGAAAAAAAAAAGGAACCAAGGACTGGATTACAGGCCCTCTGTGTCTGTTAGGGGGGTGTTGAGGGAGCTCGACAGGTGTGGAAGATTTCAGGTCTCTGATGGTGTTGTGGGTAATAAATAGGCACGGCTTCAGCTCGGGGGCCCTGGGAAGCCAGAGTTGGGTCACTGTCCGGGGGGGGGGGGGGGGGGGAGGATGGTTAGGTCATTGATGGGTGGGGCACTTAGAAAAGAAGGGTTGGCCCATGTTTTGGGGACCATGTCCTGGTTCCAGACAGAGTTGGGGGAGCGGGAAGGGTGAACTGAGGTGCAGGTGTTGAAGTGCGGTGAGGGGGGAAGCTCCCGATGCGGCACGTAAGGCAGACTCTGGTTCTGCCACTGTGCATCTGTGGGTCTGTGGGCACCTCACTGTCTTGGGGGAGGAGGGAGGGGCTGACCCTTTGGGGTGTGGCCAGAGGCCACTGGCTACGGGAGAAGGCCCTCCGAAGCGTGTGGCCCACCACAGAGGGGACGGACCAAGGTGCTGGAAACTGAATGGTTTGTGACATAAGATGAGGTGTTGGCAGCAGGTAGAAAACACTAAAGCAAAAACAGACTGGGAAAAAGACCAGAAGACTCTCAAATGGTGATTTGTGGGTGTGTGTGTGTTTTCCCCCATTTTTTTCCGGGGGGGCTTACTTCCGGTTCTGCTATCAGGGGTCACTCCTGGTGAGGCTTATGGGATGATACGGGGTGTTGAGGATTGCACCCTGATTGGCTGTGCACAAGGAAGTGCTTGACCCACTGTCCTGTCGCTCTGGCTCCTCTTCCCAGCAAGTCTGAGGCTTCGAAAACAAGCACCAGTGTCCAGGGCCGGAGTAACAGGACTGTGTCTTCAGTGGTGAGAGCCGGGAGAGGGGACGGGGAGGCCTGGCCAAGAGTCTTGGCTTTTCTCCCCGGACTCCCTGTTTCTGCGTTAAGATGGGAGCATAGTGCCTACTTGGCCACTTGGCCGGGGTATTGTGAGGCTGTGAATGATATCTTGTGTAGATGTCGCTTCTTTAGTCCCTGCTACTAAAACTGACTCAGTTTTTAGAGACTGGGAAGCCAGCATCTCCTTCTTTGTAGCAAGCACTTGACGCTTTTTAGAAAGATGATTCTCCGTTCTGATGTTTGGGTCTCCAGAGAAAGAAACCTTCAGCTTCAACCTTACTTTCTGTGGTCGTGGCTTTCAGTGTTACTCAAAAAGCTTTTGGTAGCCCGGCCTACAGGCGTGTGGACTGGACTCGAGCGACTTCTCTGGAAGACTGGATGCTCTCTGACGTGGGTGTATGTATTCTGAGACTAGGTCCTAAAAGGCCCGCAGCCTCCCTCCTTTGCACCCTCGGATCACGCTGACAAGCCAGCAGCCCTGTCTTGAGCGCCTGGACACCGGAGCACCTGTGTAGAGACGCCGGTGGCGAAGAACGGAGGCACCTGCAGCAGCGTCTGTGATGAGCTGTTTCCAGGCTGGTCAGCCCCAGCAAGCCTTCAGCCTTGTGCTGCCTCCTGAGAGAATCCGGGCCAGACACCCCCTCAGCCGCCCCCTGCCCCGACCCCCGACCCCTGCCCGCAGTGCTGTGTGAGACCAGGACCGGTCCGGTTCTGTATTGCCCCACTGAGGGGTGATTTGGTAGGTAGCAGTAGTTCACTAATGTGCCAGTCCACATCCTTCGCGTGCTGGATGGTAGCTGTGCTCTGTAACGCACTTGTGGAGTAGGATTTAATGACACAACGCCATCGAAAGTTGCATATGGTAATAAAACATCACTATGCTAATTTTTTTTCGTCTCTAGAAAGTGGTCCTTACATGTTTTTGAGTTTTTTTTGGTTTTTTTTTTGCTTTTTGGGTCACAACCCAGGGATGCTAAGGGGTTACTCCTGGCTTTACACTCAGGAATTACTCCTGGCGGTGCTTGGGGGACCATATGGGATGCCGGGGATCGAACCCGGGTCGGCCGCGTGCAAGGCAAACGCCCTACCCGCTGTGCTATCGCTCCGGCCCCTGTTTTTGAGTTTTAATGTAACGTACAGTCCACCTTCTAAAAGGTTTTTAAAAATTTATTTTCCTGTTCTCCCCTCCCTCTGTTGCCGTAGTGTCAGCCTCTGGGGTTGCATGTACTGTGCCCAGCAGGGCGACCCGGTTGCTGTGGTATTTGCACAGCAGGCCGTGGGGCTTGCACTCTGGTAGGTGGGGCACTGACCGGTGTGCCCACCCAGGAACACATGGACGCTCGTCTTTGCTTGGAAGGACTGTGTCAGCCAGGGAACGCTCCCAGAGTGGTTCATCGGCCCCTGAGCACTAAGTTTTGTGGCTCAGGTTGGGGCTTGGCCTGGTCTGTGCAGTGACCAGAGAGAACCTGTGTCTGAACCCTTCAGTTCGGCGCTACTGTGAGTGAACTGCGCGTTTCTAAGTGTACACAGTAAAATGCACCATCGTTGGCCGCTCGCCCTGTGTCCAGCCCCTCTGGCCCGGGCACACCCATGAGTTTCCACCATTAGTATGTGAGTAGAAGCCCTGGGGCTTGCCCTTACACACACAGGACTAGCCCGGATTCAATTACCGGCACCCCAGCTGATCTCACAGAGCCGGGAGTAAGCCCTAAGCACTGCTGGGTGTGGCCCCCAAATAAAAAAGTGACCAGCTCTGGCTGGAGTGTGATACCCTTTGGATACATGGTGACCTCTTGGGTGTGCGGTCCCTTGGGTCTCTGTAGGTGGAGTATTCTAGAAGCGGACATGATGATTTGAACCTCTGGATCAGCATCGTTTTGTCAGGTTTTTCTGGGCCAAGTGAGTAATAGGCCTCACTTTGAGATCACCTCAGGCTGCTTAATGGAAGAGGAGGAAAAGTAAATGTTTTCTGTTTGATCTGTGTTCAGTCAAACCTATTTTTCTGTCTTGTGTATCCTATTTGGTAGTGCTGTATGCTATCCCTTCACGTGCTTATCTCTGTTTTTATTAAAAAAGTAAACATACAAGCTCTTCTCTGGACTGGAGAGATAATACAGGGGCTAAGGCACTTGCTTTTTAAAAGTGTGGCCACTCCCAGTACAAATCCCTGGCATTGCATAAGATGCCTTGAGCTCCATCAGAAGTTGATCCCTGAGCACTCTCAGCATGGCACAAAACAAAGAAGAGCCAAAGCTATAAGGAAAAAAAGCTCATTATAATATCTAACACATGGTTTCTTATTCTGACTTCTGAATTTGGAGGGCCCGTGAGGGAGATGTTTGGCTTTTCTGTAATTACCTTGTTTGGATAATGTGTCTTGAATTTGTGTCTGTGATTGGTTTGGGAAATGGTTTAACCAGTATTTTTTTTTTTTTTTTTTTTTTTTTGCTTTTTGGGTCACACCCAGCGATGCACAGGGGTAACTCCTGGCTCTGCACTCAGGAATAACTCCTGGCGGTGCTCAGGGGACCATGTGGGATGCTGGGAATCGAACCCGGGTCCGCCGCATGCAAGGCAAATGCCCTACCCACTGTGCTATCGCTCCAGCCCCTAACCAGTATTTTATTATTTTCAATTATTTTGGTTTTTGGTGTTCGGGGCTTATTCCTGGCTTTGTGCTAGGGACTACTCGAGACCATATGGTGTATCAGGGATCGAACCCGGGTCTGCTGCAGACAAGGCAAGCGCCCTACCTGTTGCACTCTGTTTCCAGCACCCGGTTCAACCAGTATTTCTTCAAATATTCCTTCTTTTGTTCTGTGTTTACCAGCTGAGACTCCAGTTACATATGTTAAATTTTTCAGTATATTTTATGTTTCAGAGACTTTCTTACTGTCCACACTCTCAAAGTAATTGTAAAATTTCTACTACACTCTACTTCTCTAGCCCTTTTTTCTGTCACTTCTAATTGGCATCATTATTGTGTTCTTAGTTTTTTTGAGTTACCCTGTATACATTTTATTTGTTTGGAGAGCAGATTATGCCGTTTAAATTTATGTTGCCATGTATTTTCTTGAGCTTATTTTTAAAAACATGCTTTATAATTTTCTGTTGTCTTTTTATTTGCTTCTGTTCGATCATTTATTTGTTCCTGTCATTTTTGAGTGATAAATATTAATAAATGCTGAGATCGCTTCCAAAAAAGATTGCAAACTCAAAACCAAAATCATTCCAAAAATATTTCAGCAAATAGTGATGGATAACTTGATGTCCAATAAGAATAAAGTGAACACCATTCACAAGAATATTTCAATATTGAGTCAGAAAGAGGGACGGACATAGAGGGACTGCACTCATTTGTGGAGTATAGGATAACATCACATGAGGCTGACACCCAAGGACAGTAGATACAAGCGCCAGGAGTATTGCCCCATAGCTGGAAGCCTGCTTCATGAGCGGAGGGGAGAAGGCGGATGGAATAGAGAAAGGATCACTAAGAAAATGATGGCTGGAGGAACCAATCGGGATGGGAGATGCTGAAAGTAGATAATGGAACAAACATGATGACCTCTCAGTGTCTGTGTTGCAAGCCATAATGCCCAAAAGTAGAGAGAGAGTTTGGGGAATATTGTCTGCCATGGAGGGAGGGGGAGGGTGGGAAAGGGCGGGTATACCCGGGATATTGGTGGTGGGGAATGTGCACTGGCGGAGGGATGGGTGTTTGATCATTGTGAGATTGTAACCCAAACATGAAAGCTTGTAACTATCTCACGGTGATTCAATAAAATAAAATATAAAAAAGAATATTTCAACATGTTTTTTAGATATGAACATAGGGGAATACATGGGGATGTACTTGAGTGTAGGAAAACATTCTTCAGGACAAAGATAATTATGTGAGAGAACATCAGATTTTTATCAAAATGAAAGGCTTCTGGATTTGAGCTGGAGAGATAGTAGTTGCTTAGTTGCTTGCCTTGCATGTGACGGATCCTGGTTTTATTCCTATCACTGCATATGGTCCCCTCAAGTACCACCAGGAGTGATCTCTGAACAGAGTGAGGTGTGGCCCATAAGTGAAAACAAAACAAAAAAATTTCATAAAAATGTCGGGGGGGGTGAAACGATAATGTAATAGTGCCCTCACTTACTTTGCACACAGCCAACCTGGGTTCGATCCCTGGCATCCCATATAGTTAATTTCTACTGAGCCAAGAGTAACCCCTGAGCATATTTCCTACTGTGTCCCAAAAAAGCAAAATAAATAAAAGCGTTAGGAAAGTGAAAAAAAAAAAAACGCATGCCACAGATTGAGAAGCTATTTACATACTGCTTGTCAGTGATAGACAACTCAATAAAAAAGATGTACGTTTCACCCAGGGTCATGTGCATATAAATACCCAACAAGCACACGATGAAATGGCCCACATCATTAGTCATCAAGGAAGTTCAGCCCAAGTAGCAGGAGATCCAGGGGGAACAGGAAACTCTCTGCTTTGCCCGCAGAGACGAGGTTCAGTCCCGGGCACCACAGCTGGTCCCCTGAGCAACCCCAGGAGTGATCACTGAGCACAGAGACACGAGTAACTCCTGAGCATTGCTGGGTATGGCCCACAAAGCAGAACAACTAGAAACAGAAGTGAAGTATCACTTCATTCTTGTTGGGTTGGCTATTATCCCTCTCCCCCTATTGGAAAATAAGTGTTGCTGAGAATGAGGGCGCTTGGTGCCCTGGTATTGCCGGCGGAGACTCAAAAGGGTGCGTGCCGTCCCCCTCTCAGCCCCCGGAAACAGGCTGGAGTTCTCTGACGTACTGAGCATTCTGGTCCAGCACTTCACTCCTTGGGCTGCAGCTGGGAGTACGAAAGCAGGGACTGAGGCACACCTGGGTGCTAAGGGCAGCGCTGTTCGGTGGCAGACGCTGGAGAGCGCCCGCGGGGCGTGGCCTGTGGGAGGCTGAGCCCAGTGGGTCCTTCCCTGGGGGGCGCTTGTTCAGCTGTTAGGTGGACTGAGGCCCTGACTTCCAGCTTCCGCCTGGCAGCCCCTGGAGACCTGCTGCTCGGCGAGGAGGCAGACGTGGAGGGACCTCAGGGGCTTACTTAGACAAATTCAAGAGCCGGGACTGAGCGCAGAGCTGCGGGGAATGCCCGGACACTGTTGTGTGTGGCCGCAGGCTGGCAGCCTGGGGAGGGAGTGGGTGTTTGCCTCACTCTCTTACCCGCACAGCGCACTGTTTCCAGCCCTGCAGCGACTGACGTGTGAGGGAGCGGTGGCCTGGGACCAAACCTAGAAAGCGGGAGTGGGGGCCGGAGCGATAGCACAGCAGGGAGGGCGTTTGCCTTGCACGCGGCCGACCTGGGTTCAATCCCTGGCATCCCATATGGTCCCCCAAGCACTGCCAGGAGTAACCCCTGAGCATCGCTGGGTGTGACCCAAAAAGCAAAAAAAAAAAAAAAAAAAAGAAAGCGGGAGTGACCCTGGAAGGAGTCAGGAAGTGCACAGGAGATGTGGTTCTATTAGCTTCATCCTGTTTGTTTTCACCGAGAGGGTAAGTGTGTCTGAAGTGTTGGTGCCTTCTTGGACACAGGTGGGGGGTCTCGGAGGACACTAATGTTTCGGCCCAGTTCCAGGTCCAGGTGTTGTGACTTATTCCCTGACACCGCCTCCTGGTGGAGAGCAAGTTCCTGGGCCTGTTTTCTCACCCGTGTGGTATGAGTAGTGGTGGCATAAACTGGTGTCTTCCTCCGGGGGGACGCAGGTGTCAGAGGGTGTCATACTGGAGTGGGACCCTGACACCGCAGCTGACCGTTGCAGGCTCTGGGCAGCCAGGAATGAAACTGGGAACGTGGGTGGTTCTTCAGCGTGCCCGGAGCTGGGCACTCTCTCCAGCCCCTGTCGCACGCACCCCTAGCCACAGGCCAGTGCTCCAGGGGTCCGTTTATATGTGCAGATATGTGGTGCTCAGAGTCCTTCATTCCCTCAAGATGTTGTCGTCATGCAGAGCCAGGAGTAACCCCTGGGCATCGTTGGGTGTGTCCCAAAAAGCATGGGGGAGAAAGAGATGTCATCATTTTACTTTCTGCTGAAGTTCCTTTTCTCACCAGTAGGTGCCTTGTCTCCGTGTTTGTTGTTCCCCTCTGTCCTGCAGGAGACCCTGGGGGGGCGGGTAATTAGTGTCTTTCCACCCCCAGGGAGGAGAGCTAGGCCTCCTGCTCCCTGCTTAGAGGCCCCAGTACCCACTTGGCGAGGCGCTTGGGAATGTTTCTCTTATTTTCTTCAGTTTTGTTTGGGGGTTGGGAGGGGAGCGCGCGGAGCACACCGGGCCGTGCTCAGGGCTTCCTCCTGGCTCTGCACCCAGGAGTCAGGCCTGGCGGGGCTCAGGGGGCCCTAGGAGCCGTAGGGGTCCAACCTGGGCTGGCGGTGTGCAAGGCCAGTGCCCTCCGCGCGGAATCATTGTTCTGGCCCCACTTCCAGTGTTTTCCAAAGTTATTAGCTAGGTGTGGACCTCAGTGAGGAAGGCAGAGAAAATGCCAGACGGCAGGTGAAGATGTTTCACAGGCTGAGGATGTCCATAGTGGCCAGAGCGATGGGAGGGTGGGCGGTGGGTTTGTGCTGTGTGCAGGTGGCCTGGGGTCCAGCCCCGGCACCACAGAGGGTCTGCCAAGCCCGCCAGAGCACAGAACCAGGAGGAAGCCCTGAGCACCTCCAGTTGTGGTCCCCGGACAAAAGGAAACTTTCACTGTCATCTCGTTGTTCATCGATTTACTCGAGTGGGTACCAGTAACGTCTCTATTCCTCCCAGCCCTGAGATTTATTTATTTATTTTTGCTTTTTTGGGTCACACCCAGCGATGCACAGGGGTTACTCCTGGCTCTGCACTCAGGAATTACCCCTGTTGGTGCTTGGGGGACCATATGGGATGCTGGGATTCGAACCTGGGTTGGCTGCGTGCAAGGCAAACGCCCTACCCGCTGTGCTATCGTTCCAGCCCCCAGCTCTGAGATTTTAGCAGCCTCTCTTTACTCGTCTTTCCCAACGATTGGAAGCTCTTTCAGGGTCAGGGGAATGAGACCTGTCGTTACTGTTTTCGGCATATCAAATATGCCACAGGGAGCTTGCCGTGTGGGCGGGATACTCTCGGTAGCTTGCCGGGCTCTCCGAGAGGTATGTGTATATACATGTGCACATATATATAAAAGTCTTATGATTTGTTGCCTACTGTCTGAACTCCATCAAATATAGTGTGGTAGTTACGGAAAATGGGTGGGAAGTGTCTTTATGATGTGTCGTGCGGCCTGGAGTGTGGTGGCGGTTGGGTAGTTCTCACCACCCCCCTCTGGGGCGCCCCGAGTGAGAACAGCCTGGCGCAGAGTCCCTTCAGGGATGCGGGTCAAAGACAGAAATTGATCAAGGCAGACTTGCTTTGTTTGGGGGCAGAAGCTGTGCTCAGGGTTTCCTCCTGGCTGTGTGCTGTGGAGCAAGGAGATAGCCTGAGCCCTGCGGAGTCCAGAGCTGAAGACCCTGGGCGGGGACTTCGGTGTGTCCGTACGTTCACCTCCGTTTCCCCCCAGTAAGTCTTGGGCTCCACAAAACCCCAAACCAGAGCTAAGCAACCCGCCCCCTGGAAACTCCGCGTCACTCGTCAGCTCAGCTCTTGACTCAGCCGTGAATCAGGCCGGCACTGCTCAGGGGGGGTGACCGGCCAGGGGTGCGTCTGGAGAGCCTGTCTCGACTGTGCTGACGGTCACCTCACCCGGGCCGAGGGCTCTGACTCACCTTCCAGGCCCAGATGTGGGCAGCCCAGCCGCTGCCCAGCCAGTGACCTGAAATGGGCCGTGCAGACGGGAACCAGGTTTTGCCAGCGCAGCAGAATGAGTCCGAGGGCCCTCGGTGGGGCCTCTCTCAGCCCTGGCGCGCCCCGGGCTTTTGTAGTGGTCTCGCTCACAGGGTGAGGTCACCGGACTGTGGGCAGGGACACGCAGAGCAAAGGCTTGGAACTGAGTCAGCCTCGGGTGCCCGCAAGCCCCGAGAGGTCGTGCTGGAGCCCAGAAGGCCCCTGAGTGAGCAAGCGGCGTGTCTGCGTTTGGGGTCTGCACTTCCGTCTGGGTCAGAAGGCACCAGCTGTGGGGGGGGCGGGGGGGGCGAGAGGGTGGGTAGGCTGGGTTAGGGCCACACCCGGCCCTGCTCCAGGATCCCTCCTGGCTCTATTCAGGGATCCCTCCTGGCAGTGCTCGGGGGACCGCGTGGGGTGCAGGGGTGGGGGGCGAGCGCCCTGCCTGGCCCGGCCCCTCCTGTGCGTCACTCCCCTCATGCTCCTCACCGTTGGCTCCCTCGCTGTCAGGTTTGGGCCCAGACATCGCTTTGGGGCCTACGTCTGTGTGTCAGGGCCCGACCCATTGTCCTTGGGGCTCCTCCTGGCTCAGGGCTTGCTCCTGGCAGTGCTCAGAGGAGCTTGTGTGCTGGGGCTGGAGTTCAGTCCTCCTGCCGGCTAGTAGCGACCTCCCCAGCGCCCTAAGTCAAGTCTGTAACCAGGTTGTAGTAAAGTCTTAAAAACAGCATCGCTGTTGTCTGTGTGTGGTTACGTGTGGGTGTGTGGGTGTGTGGGTGGGTAGGGAGCATACGGTGCCAGAAACACACGTGCCTCAGCTGTGCAGGGCATGTGCTCTACGCTGAGCCATGTCAGCCCTGGCTGCCGCTCTTCGTGTATTTTCTTGTCTCTTTGTGGGTTTGGGGCCACGCCTGGCAGTGCCCAGGCTTACTCCTAGCTCTGCACTCAGGGATCACTCCTTGGCGGGGCTCAGGGGGCCAGGCGGGGTACTGGGGGTTGAACCCAGGTTGGGCACCCACAAGGCCCGCATCCTACCTGCTGTAATATCTCCAGTCTCTTTTTTGTATGTTTTCTTCCTTTTTTAAAAATTATTTTTCGTCACCAGGAAATCACAGTTATTCATGATTAGATTTCAGGCATACACTTTGTAACACCCCTCGCCAGTGTCCACTTCCCTCCGCCAGTGCCCCCTCCCGCCCTCTGCCTCTGGGAGCGTCTCTTCTCCCCCGTATACATGTCGTCGCACTGTGGTTTCCAGTACTGTGGCTGATGGCTCTCACACATGACGCTTCACCCCCTTTCACTACCATCTCCTCCTCCGGGTCAAAAGTTTCCCTCCGCCATAGACATTGTTCCCTCCCTGTCCTGTCCCCCAGCCCCCTTGAGGGGCATTTTCCTACTGGACACCAGCTCTGTGTTCTTTCCGTGTCTTTGGGTCTTCGTTATTCCATCGTTCTGTTCCCCTATGTCCCGAGTCTGAGAGGGGTCATTCCGTGTCCCTCCCTAGCATGGTACTCTCCAGGTCCCTCCACGTAGCAGTGGGTTTAATGGGTTATCTTTTCTTACAGCCTATTAGTACCCCATTGCCTATATGTGCCCTCACGTCTTTATCCAGCTCATCTGTTCTCGAACACTTGGGTCATTTCCAGATCTTGGCTGTCAGGGATAGTGCTGCAGGGAACATGGGGTGCAAATGTCTTTCCTCCAATTTGTTTTAGGGCCCTTGGGCGCATGTTCTGGAGGTGAAATTGCTGGGTCTAATGGAAGCTCAGTTTCTAGATTTCTTCGAGCCTTCCATATTGTTTTCCAGAGAGGTTGGAGCTGTCGGCATTTCCTCCGGCAGTGAGTGAGGTCCCTTGCTCCCCGCGTCTGCTCCAGCACTGGGTCTCTGGTGTGAGATGATATCTCGTTTTGATTCACATCTCTGATGATTAGCCTCGTAGAGCATTTTTTTTTCATGTGCCTTTTGGCCATTTGCATTTCTTCTCTGAGGAAGTTTTTGTTCATTTCTCCTTCCCATTTTCTGATACGACTTGGCTGCTTCTATCTTGAAAGTTCTACCAGTGAGTGCCTTGTATTGCTTTGGAATTGACCTCATACCAGAAGGGTGTTGGGTATTTTTTTTGCTTTTTTGCTTTTTGGGTCACACACGGCGATGCACAGGGGTTACTCCTGGCTCTGCACTCAGGAATTACTCCTGGTGGTGCTCGGGGGACCATATGGGATGCTGGGAATTGGACCCGGGTCGGCCACATACAAGGCAAACACCCTCCCCCCTGTGCTATCGCTCCAGCCCCATAAATAAATGTATTTTATCTATTTCAAAGACTTATTTTGGTTCTTAATCTGGCATTTCACTTACAATTAAAAACATTTATAACTGGTTGGGAAAAATCAAACTTTGTGGCCTAGGAACATGATGCCAGCTTTGTGTCAGCCGTGGCTGGGGTCGGGGCTGTCGTGCTTCAGGCCGTGGCCGTGGCTCTCCCTGTGCCCCGGGGCTGTTGGGAGTGTAGCCTGAACTCTGGGTCCCCGACGGCACCGGCTGACCAGCGCCGAGGAACGGATTCTCCGGGAGTTCGGAGGGTTGTGAAGATGCATCTGATAATTTTGCCGTCGGCTGTTTCTGGCAGGAGACAGAAATATTTTGATTTTGTTTTTGTTCAGGCCAACTCAATCAAATCAGTTAAACAAGGCTTATGGTTTTAAGTAACAACCAGTGGTTATTATTATTTTAATCTCTGAACTTGTCTGTGTGTAATAGTTTTTCTCAGTGACAGTGGTTAAACTGCTCTAAACCACACAGGCCAGGTTTTAGTGAAATCTAAGGCATTAGAGTAAATCTTTTAACAAGTCTGAGTGTCGCAGTCACCCAGTACAAAGCGCTGCGTTTAGCTGCCTGCGGTGGGCGGGGCCGCGGGGAATTACCCGGGAGGAGCGTGTGCAGTGCATGCTGGGCCCGGGATCGCCAGGGGTTTTCAAATTCTGCTCGGCAGGGCCTCGCCAAGATTAAACCCACAGATCTGTTCAAACTTGAAGGAAATGAAATTCTACCTTTTGTCTAATTCAAAGACCTTCTTGGGTTCTGTAATGTAACATTTCATTTGTGCGCTGTCTTGGGGGCATGCATTCCTGGCTAATGGGGATGTCTGACAGTTGCATTTTAATTGTCCTAAGCACTTTCTCCCTGCTGTGGATGGAGTCGCTCCACTTTCTCCCGTGCTGGGGGGAAGCAGAGCTGCCCCGTCATGCAGGAACCACGGGACTCGCTGGCGGTTCAGCTGCCGTGACTCGTGCATGTGTGTAGCTGCTCTCTCCACAGACCGTGGAGTGGGCCGCTGTGGACCCGCAGTGCCAGAGTTTCATGTTCTTACTGTTAATGTGTCAGGACAGTTGTGGATGTGTTATATTGTATAAAACTACGGTGATACAATCTTGAGCTGTTTGTTCTCTGGCTGTACCACCAGAGGTTCCCATGGTGCTCCTGGGGGCGATGGTGCCCACCTGGGGGAGCACTGCTCTAGAGCAATCAGGAATACAGTCAGCCCAGGTTCCAGCTCCTCTCACCCTTGTTCACTGCCCCTGCCAGGCCTGTGTTTTGTTTTGCTTGCGGCCACACCTGGCGCCCTGGGGCCTGCTCCAGGGTCAGTACTCAGGGGCGACCGTGCTGCCCCAGGGACGGAACTCTCGAGAACAGAGCAAGCGTGCCCGCCCACAGCCATCTCCCGGGCCAGGCCTGGTGCTTGCTGGCCGGGAGTGTCTGTGGTGTCTGTCAGGTGCTGCCCTGAACGTGTGACAGTCTCATTGTGTCCAAACGTGGACAGATAACATTGAGCGAATGCCACTTCCAGGCCCGATACAGAGAGACAGTCTCCATTTCCCAGGGATTCACAGCCCAGCTTGGGCGAAAGACAATGCAGCGTCCCTTCCTACAGCCACGTGGCGCCCTGGCTCTGGGCCTCCGGGCTGGGCGGGGACAGGGGCCTCCTGCTGGAGGGCCACTTTTGGGGAAAGAGGGCCGAGAGTTCCGGGGTTACTCCCCAGGGAGAGCAGGTGTCGGGGTCCCCGGCTCAGGCGGTCCCCCCGCTACAGCACAAGTGCCGGCAGCATGCTGAGCCGAGAGATGGTTCCCAGTCGGAAGCTTTTAGCAGTTCTCATAATCTCAGCATCCTTCGGCTTCAGTTTTGTTGAGCAAATTTTGTTTGCTTGGGACATTGTAACTGAGGGGAAAGGAAGACAGTTGCAGTCCCAGTTAACGGTAACAGGGGTCACCCACCAGGCAGGCCTGAAAGTCTGGCGGGTTGGGTAGCAGCCTCGTCGTTTCCCAGAGAACAGGGCTGGCCCGCTCGAGATCCATGATGGACACTGGCACTGAGTCCAGGAAGGCCTGTGTCCAGGGAGGGCTCGCTGGCTGGGCGCAGCTCCCTGACCACAGCTCTGGTGATGAAACCCGCTTTGGTGTCCTCTGAGTGGCCAGAAGAGGCTTGGCCGTAGCTGACCCAGAGACACAGCTCTTCCTCTGCCTGCAAAACTCAGATCATAAATGTCGTAAAACCTCATGCCAGTCGAGAGCTAGAACCGCGGGGCAGGTGCTTACCTGGCATGCAGCCAACCCGGGTTCCATCCCCCCCGAGTACCGCCGGGAACAAGCCCTGAGCACAGAGCCAGGACTAAGCCCTGAGCACTGCCGGTGTGCCCCCAGACCAACCAGCCAAACAAACAAAAAACCCAGCTGCGTGCGGGCGATGGAGCTGGTGGGAATTCTCTGTATCCTGATGTTGTTTCTTTCCTGTGGGGCCTCCCGAGTGGTGGTCAGCAGGCCTGGGGCTCTCCCAGCAGTTCTCACTGCAAAGGCCGAGGGCTGCCAGGTCATGCTGGCGTTGCGTGGGGGACCCTCCAGGCAGAGGTGGTCGGTGGGGCGGGGGCTCCAGGTGCATCCTGTGATGTCCGAGGGGCAGGGTGAGCAGCAGGGGTCTGCCAGTGCCCCGGGCCTTCACCCTTTCACTGTGTCTGGCCCTTAGATTGATTTTTTTTCGTGGACATCGCGATACCTCTTTGTATTTTTCTGAACGTTTTCAACTCGTAGGTGTTTTCTCAGCATAGTGATCTCTAAGCGATACCGAAAGTGGTCTTGGGTATCGGTGAGCCTGCGTTCTTACGTTGTGTTGTCAAGGAAAGTGACTTACCTCCTTGTTCCAGTTTCTCAGGCAGGGTGTCTGCTGGACCCTCGAGTTTCACTTGCTCTCTGGCTGTTCTGTAATGCAGAAGCCATCTAAGACCAGGACGAGCGGGGTGGCAGTTGCTGGGCCTGGTCAGTAGAACTCCCGGTTTCCAATGACCTGTTTGCAGAAAAATATCTGAAGGGCCTTGAAGTCAAGTCCAGAAAAAAAAATGGGGGATTAAGTTGGAGAGAAGGGGGCTTGGGCAGGAAGGCTGAGGTCGGTGCTGTTATGCCGAGGGCTCTGCCCACCTGGGTATCGTTTGTGAAGGCCCAGGTGCAGGGGATTGTGGTAAATGATGGCAGAGGAGAACCCGCCTCGGGGCACGGGGCTTCATGGTGACTCCGGGCCATCGGGCCAGCAGCCCTGATTCCAGAGGGCAAAGCCAGAGCATTATTCTAGGCTCAGGATTAGTCTGGGTGGATGTCACATTGTCCAGCACAGCGGTTTTTCTTTTCCATTTAGACGGAGGGCTGTTTTGTTGGGGAATTCATGGAATGAGGAAGTTGGCTTGCATTTAGGTGCCATGTTGCACCCAGAAATTCTTGTCTTCATAACTCGGGGTGATAGAGTGGCAGCGGGCTCCTGGCAGAGAGGCCTGTGGGAACAGAGATCCACAGCGGCCTCGTCTCCCGGGGGAGGGCTGTCTGCTGCGTGCCCTCTGCCCATCTCCCTCCTGTGCTCTCCCTCAGGGAAGGGGAGCCCCCCCCCCCCCCGTCCCCCGCTCCCATCCTCTGTGAAGGTGATTGTTGCCCGTGATTGTCCTTCCAGGACACGGATGCAGTCTGTCTGGAACGTGGGATGCAGATAGCCATCTGTTTGCCTCTCATTATTGTGGGGGCTCTCCTGGTAGTGCTTGGGGGGTCCCCGGGACCTGGAACTCGGGAGGATGTGGTGGCAGGGATGCACCAAGGCCTGTGCCCTGCCACCTAAGCCACTGGGTCTGATGAAGAGCAGATCAGGAGTAAGTAAGGTAGTTACCAGGAAGGGGGGCAGTGCCAGGGCGTGGGGAGCCCGTGGCGTGAGTGCTGAGAGGTTTGGCAGGTGCCCCGAGCTCCTCTCTGCTGATTATCTGCAGGGTGGAAGCAGCCGCGGCCTCTGTGATACAGGCTGTGTGTCTGCTGTGGGTCTCTGATTCTGGGCTGTGCTTGGGGCCAGAGTGGACCGGCCCGGCCCCTCTCCCGCAGAGGTGAGTGGGAGCAGGTGAACATTCACACTCACAGAGGTGTGTGAGTGTGAATGTGTATGAGTGTGAGTGGGAGCAGTGTGTAAACGGGGCATTTGGAAACCAGGTGCTTTGTCTCTAGGGTTGTAACGACCCTTTTTCTTTTCCAGAGAAACAGCTCCCAGAACCATCTTCCAGAGAGTCCTGGACATCCTGAAGAAATCTTCTCGTACCGTGGAGCTGGCCTGCAGGGACCCGGCCCAGGTGGAGAACGTGGCCTCCAGCCTGCAGCTGATAACAGAATGCTTCCGGTGCCTGCGCAACGCGTGCATCGAGTGCTCTCTGAACCAGAATACCATCAGGTGCCGGGCTTCGCTCCCCAGGGGCCTTGGGGCGAGTTTCCTGGTGTTTGTGTGTGCCCCGGACTCCTGTGGCCTCGCGGGCTTATCCTGGCCTTCAGGTGCCCCTTGCTGTCACGGGAGGCGTGCTCTGCGCTTGTTAACCCCAGAGCCTGGCCGCCAAGCCCGTGGCCAAGCCACTCGGCCCCCCTGGGCTTCCGGCTCCCACCAAGGCTGGGCTCGAACCCTGGCGCTGCCTCCTAGGCGTGTGCGCGCTGGGCCCCGCTCTCCTGGGCTGGAGCAGCCCACCCACCATTGCTCTCGTCATCCTCCCCGAGGTCAGACTAAGCAAGTGTGTTTTCCACATTTTCTTTCAAAAATCAAGTTTGGGGGCCTCGCTTGCGGGTGCCTGGGGCTAGTCCTGGCTCCGCCCGGGGCCAGCGGTGCTGGGTATCAAGCCCGGACCTTCTGGCGGGAGGCTCGCGTGCCCGCCTTTGGGTGCCCTCGGCCTGTCTTCACACTCACTGACGCCTCTGGTGGTTTGCACAGTGGCTCCCGCAGTGCCCAGGGCATCCCCAGGGCTCCCCGATGGCGCCTTCGCCTTGGGATTTTTACGGAATTTGCATTTCATTAAGATTTTCACCTGAGATGAAGTCAGCAACCATAAGAGCAAGCGCCTCTCTCTCCCGGAGCCCCCAGACCCTGTCCCTGTCGTGAAGGTGGGGCCCCGGCTGGCCCGAAGCCCCTGAACGCCCTCATGGCCTTGACAGTCCCATCTGGGCCTTGGAAATGGTTCCTGGGATTTTCAGATGAGAGGAGGCGGGCAGAGCCGCCAGTCCTGAGGTCATCTCGGTGCTGGTGGGGAGTAGGGGGGGCAGTGGGCTCACCTTGCTTATCCTGCCCTTTCCTGGGCAGGGCCCTTGGTGTGAGGGGGAGGGCGGGGGGGAGGGAGTCTCGGACTGTGGGCCGGCAGCACTTCCCTTCGTGTCCTGCCAGCCTGGGGCGTGCAGGACCCCGAGTGGGGGCCTGCCCGGAGCACCGGGCTCTGTCCCGGGAACTCGGCGGGCGGTGTCTGGTTTGGGCCTCGGAGCCCCTTCCAGAGTGCATGTACTCGTTTCTCCCTCCTCGCGGGAGCGTGATGGGGCCCCTCCCAGAGTGCGCGTACTCCTGTTTCTCCCTCCCAGACGCCCTCGGCCAGTCTGGCTCCAGGTCAGATGCCTGCTATCCCCGTGTCACCACGGGGCAGC
Organism: Sorex araneus; assembly: GCF_027595985.1. Lineage (NCBI taxonomy): Eukaryota > Metazoa > Chordata > Mammalia > Eulipotyphla > Soricidae > Sorex > Sorex araneus. The sequence goes on from NC_073307.1 coordinate 98,841,465, forward strand.
CCTTCAGTGGCTAAGTGGCCCCAGACAACGGCCTGAGTTGGAGAAACTTGGACATTATTTAGGCATCTCTGGAAAAAATACTGTCCAGTTAGAAATACGAAAGTCTGATAAGAAGTTAGAGATGACCTTATCCAGCCACTGCTTGGGCCTGTCAGGGTTCGGATCAAAACACTCGTGTGTGTGTATGTGTGTGAGTGTGAATGTGTATGAGTGTGAATGAGAGTTTGTGTATGTGTGTGTGAGGGAATGTGTGTGGGAGTATTTTGATTGGGATAAGCTAGAAGACTGTTGGCCTGATGTGTTTGGGATAGCCAGGCTGTCATAAGAATTAGGTAATGGAGGGGCTGGAGCGATAGCACAGCGTGTAGGGCGTTTACCTTGCACGCGGCCGACCCAGGTTCGAATCCCAGCATCCCATATGGTCCCCTGAGCACCGCCAGGGGTGATTCCTGAGTGCGTGAGCCAGGAGTGACCCCTGTTTATTGCTGGGTGTGACCCAAAAAGCAAAAAAAAAAAAAAAAAAAAAAAGAATTAGGTATTGGAGCTTGAGATACGAGTCCAAAGCGCTGTGGAAGGGGAAAATAACTGCGGCCGCCCCACCGCCGCTGTGCCTGTGGGCGAGGGCCCGTATGGGTGCCAGTCCCGGATTAGAGTTCTACTTCCGTTGCACTTCTAAAACTACAGGGGTCCCTCTGGCCTAGGTGCTCATGAGCGCACCTTACCCGAGGAGTTTCTGGCTCCCTGAGGCTGCTTGCTTGGCACAACGCCCTAGAACAAATGTGTGTGTGAATCTGTTTCAGAGTGTGTGTGTGTGTGTGTGTGTGTGTGTGTGTGTGTGTGTGTGTGTGGTGCGTTTTCAATTTTCAGTAAGTAAAGAGTCAGCCCAAAGGCATGATGCTATCACGGCCTAGATTTTGTAGATCTTTTTCCTTTGTCTAAGCATCACACTTTGTGCGGCTGGGATCCTGTTTTGCCAGGGCCCAGGGAACAGGGTGTAATACAGAAAGGCCAACAGTCCGACGCCTGTGAAATTTCAGGAAGTTCTCAAAGAAAACTGTCCGAAGAAGTTCAGTCTAGATAATGAATAGAACTTCTCACAGGGGTCGCCGTACCCTGGAACTGACCGGATGACTGGCCGTAGTCTCTGGATGGCTCAGTTCCTGCCTTGTGGCGTGAAAGCAGCTAGAGGTAATTTGTGAATGGCTGAGCATGGCGGTGTGACAATAAAGCTGCGTTTGTGAACATTGAAATGTGAGTTTTACACATTGTCACATGGTGAAATTACACCCTCGCCTTGGGAACCTGGATATACAGAGACAGACAGAGGGGCCGTTGCCTCCATTCCCCAAAGCCAGTTCTCAGGGGCGGGGGGCGTGGCGGGCCCACACCTGAGGATGCTCAGGGGTTCCTCCTGGTTCTGCACTCAGGAATCACTCCCGGCGGTGCTTGGGGACCACAGGGGATGGGGGGGATCAAACCCGGGTTGGCTGTGTGCCAGGCAGATGCCCTGTTCCTGTCCTGTCCGGCCCTTTTGACTTTTGTCTTTGAACCTTGATACAGGAACTTGGATCTGATAGGCATGGCCGTTGACCTGGTTCTTCTCTTCCGTGAGCTTCGTGTGGAGCAGGACTCGCTGTTGACAGGTAACTCGTATGAGCCGCGACTCCTGGCGCCTCTGAAGGGTGGACAGGGCAGTGTGCTTTGGCTCTACTCAGACCAGATGTTTTGTGCTTGATGACATAGAAAAACCTGGTTTGGGATACGGGAAATGATCCTGGGGAGACAGATCAGAGGGTCCCCCGAAACCTTGTTTCTGCAGTGTTGCCTATTGAACTTACTCCTCTAGCCCCACTTGATAAATCCTAAGAAGGAACTCTGGGCACTTGGGTCACAGAGTCAGCTGCGGGCACCCGCGGGCCTGTGCCTGTCCCCCGGCAGGGAACAGCGGTCCATTCAGAAGGCCATGTGCGGTGGGTCAGAGCCACCGTGCTGTGTGACTGCTGGGAAGGCCCACGTGGGGCATCCTGTGTCCCTCCCGGCACAGTGACCAGACGCCGTGATTAGAACCCTCTCGAGCAGAGCCACTGAGCTCCTTCCCCGCCCACCGACTCGGGGACTCTGGAGTCGCCCCCTTCTTCGGGGCACCTGTGGGTTGCCATTTGCTCCACTCCTGCTTGTCATCGTCAGAGTCGCTCCCTGTGACTTCCTGTTCCCTTGGCTCTGCTCTGTCGCAGAGTGGCTGCAGGGGTGCGTTGGGTTGCGTGGACTCGGGGCTCGACTGAGTGGGCTCTTGGGCACGCACAATCTGGTGCAGTTACCACTTTTATAATTTATTTTTTGGCTCTTTTGGGTCACACCCGGTGATGCTCAGGGGTTGCTCCTGGTGGTGCTCTGGGACCGAATGGAATGTCAGGGATCAAACTCATCAGCCTCGTGCAAGGCAAGTGCCTTCCTGGCCTTACTCTGACTCAGGCCCCGTAGCCACCACCTTGAATGCTGCAGAGCCGTGACTGTTTCCTGCTCCTGCCGAACCTGGCAGCCACCGTCACCTCCCCCCGCCCTGGACTTACTCTGTGGCCACCTCAGAAGATGGAATATGTTTCCTAGAATTGTGGGACCATTTGTGTCTAGCTTCTTTGACCCAACATTTTATTTGTGTGTATGTCTGTGTGTGTGTGTGTTTCTCTGTGTGTGTGTCTGCGCGTCTGCGAGTGCAGAGGGGCTGGCACACCCAGCAGTGCTCAGGGCTGACTCCTAGCTCTGTGCTCAGGATCACTCCTGGCGGTGCCTGGGGGGCCCTGTGGGCTGCTGAGGATCGTGCCGGGTGAGCCGTGTGCTGGGCACACCCTCTGCATGGTCCTGGCTTAGTCCCCCGGCACATTTTCTTTTCAGGCTTCTTGGCTCTCGTGCCCGAGTGCCAGGCCTCGTGCGCTGCCGTGAGCCGGGGGTCGGGCTGCCTCGCCCCTGTCTTGTCTCGGGCGCACACTCGGGAGTTGAGTTGCTGGATCCACTCTGTCTTCCAGTTCTTAAGGAACGACCAGGCTTTCTTGAGCTGTCGAACCATTTCACATTCTGATCACCCGTGTGTGAGGTTCCAGTTTCTCCACATTCTTGCTAGTGGGTTTTTTTTTCCTTTTTTGAATTAGAGTCATTCTGGTGGGTGCAAAACCGTGGGTTTCCATTAGTTTTCCCCTCACAGCGAATGATCCGGAGTATCTTTTCATTTGCTTGTTGACTATTTATCTTACCTTCTCTGTGCAAAAGAAGATGACCTCGCGTCTCTTCCCCGGTTTCCGAGTGGACTGTTCTCTCTTTCGTCATTGAGTTGTCGCAGTCTGGTGTGTGTTGTGATGGCTGTAGGTCCGTCTGGGGAGAGCTGGCGACTGGAGGCAAGTCTTCCAGTCCCTGAGTCTGAGCACCTCAGTGTCGATTTGGGTCTTCCTGAGCAAACCCGGGATTGCTGCGTGTTTGCAAGCGGGCGCTTGGCTAGGGCAGCTGCTGCCAGTGCCGACCCTCATTGGGAAATTGATGAAATTTGGTTTCACAGTGGAGCCTGCAGTGTGGTAGCGTGTTTGAGCTATCCCAGCTGCTAATAAAGTGCCTGCATTACGCTGTGAGAAACTTCCTCTTAGTGTTTTTGCTGGGTGTCTGTGCCAGATTTTTGTTACTACTCTTGAGGTAAGAACTGTAATTACATTGTCAAAATAATATTTAGAGTATTATTTTCAGAGAATAATTGCAGTGGTGTGACGAATATATTATGCTCACCAAATTCTATGTAAACACAAGCATGAGTTATTTTAATTGAGTTATTGATGTTGTTTTTGGCCTTTATTCTTTCCTAATCTGTAAAAATGTTGGGATTTTTGAGGGGCTTTATGACATTAGCAATATTTACATAAAGATCGGTTGACAAGTTGTTTGGTAAAAGTAACCTATCATTTGTGCTTGTCTGGAGTCTGCTCGTTTCTAGGACGCCTTGAAACTTCTCCCTCCCAGAACCACGCTCTGCTTCTGCGCGCTAACCTCGTCGGCCGGGGGGTTGAGTTGTCAGTTCGGGTGACTTTCAGACCTGCCTCTCTGGTTAGCTTTTCTGGTGTGTGAAGTTTCTCGAGGATCTGAGTGTGAGCATTTCCACACGTCCCGTGGATGTGTGTAGTTTCGACTATGACTTACTGAAGATGAAGGATGCAGGTGGCCTTCACTTCCAGTGTCTCTGCGTCTGCCGGTCACCCACCCACAGTCCCACGCAGCTGGCCTCTCAGACGAGGGGCCGGCCCTCGCAGCCTTCCCTCGGGTGCACCCGCACTCCACCCATCCACGCACACCCGGGGGACGGCCCCCGGAGAGAGTCGAGTGTGTGGGGTACCATTCCCTCCCACCTCTCTGACATTAAGAAATTAGTCTCCCGTGAAGTAGCAATAGAACCTGCTGCTGTTTCAGCCCTGTCTCCCCTGTGACCCAGGACGGCCTGAGGGGCAGACGGCTTGTCCCTGGACTCCAGCAGGAGGGTGTCTCGCTGCAGGGCTGAGTGAGGCGGGGAAGACCCAGTGGGGCCCTCTGCCCCGGCAGGAATTGGCCCATCAAGGAAGAGCAAACGTCACACAAGAATTTGAGTTGCAGTGAAAGATTTTGTTCCTCTGAAGGAATTTCCTTGAATGGCAAGAGAATTTCCAGCATCCTTAAAACTTTCGAAGCTTCTGCTTCCCTGGATCAGTCCCAAGGCCCCGATCCTCTCCCCCTCGGACCCTGCCGGGCTCTGAGTTTTCTGTTTAAGCGCGGTGGCCTCATTGCCGGATGGTACAGCGTCACGGTGGGTGAGCCTGCATCGGCACAGCGCCCTCCTGAGGACACGGTGGGGCTTCTCTCGTGAGTGGTGGGCCTCCCCGGGCCGCACAAGCGTTCCTGACGCCGAGCGGTGTGCTTCCCTGTCCTTAAGGCCCTCTGCTCTCTCTCTGCCTCTCTCCCTCCCTACCATGTGGCTGTGAGTCCTTTTCTGGAAGCTTCCAGTGTTGGATCCATTTGCATCGCGCACTGGCGGTGCCTCATGCCTCTCAGGCTCGGGAGTGGAAGCCTTTTTTTTTTTTTTTTTTTTTAATTTTTATTATATCACCATGTGGAAAGTTACAAAGTTTTCAGGTTTATGTCTCAGTTATACAATATTCAAACACCATCCCTTCACCAGTGCCCATATTCCACCACCAAAATCCCCAGTATACCCCCCGCCACAGCCCCCCCAACTGTATAACTGATGAATTTCACTTCATTTTCTCTCTACCTTGGTTACATTCCATATTGCAAAACAAAACTCACTATTGTTGTTGGAATTTCCCTCCAATGAAGACAGCCCTACTAAGGAAGCGTTTGATAATTGGTTTGTCATTAAAAGATTGTATGTTTTAAGTTTTTAGAAAAGGTCGCGCGGCCACGTCAGCGGCCGCGCGGCTCGGATGTGTTCCAGTCCCGCAACCCGGAGCCGTGTTAGTTGCTTCTCAGTGTCGCCAGGGTTCCATCCGGAGAAGGTGTACCAGCTGTACCTCCTCCGTCTGGATCCCCGGTGTTGTTGGCCCGGATTCGGGTCCGGAGCATTTCTCCGGCCGCGTTGCTCACCAGACTGCCTGGCCTCTTCTCTGTTGAAGGTGGGAAGATGGCGCCGAGGGTGGGTCGAGGGCGGGGCTTCTGGCGGCCGGGACCATTTGGAGTTTGGGCAGGCGCTGCCCCACTGAGTGGAAGCCTTTTTATTCCGGGATGGTCTCATTGTCTGGATGCCCCAGTGCGCTTTGTTCCTTTGTTAACGCTGAAGGAACCCTGTGGTGGTCTGAGAATTGCGGCTGTTAGTGTCAAGCCCCTGGAAATGTTTGCGTGTGGATCTCCGTGTGGACCCAGGATTTCAGCCCCCTTGGGTCAGTCCCACGGAGCGTGGCTGCGGGAGGGTTGGTCAGAGTGCGCTTTGTGCCGTAAGAAGCCCCAGACGTGCCCTGAGCTCCTGTCCCTGGGGGACAGTCCCTGCTGCCCCACGCGACGCCAGGCTTGGCCAGTGTCTTCCCCTGGTGACAGTTTGTGGATGTTCGCCAGGCGTTGAGCTCTGTCAGAGGTTCAGACAAACTGCTTGTTTAGAGCCACTAAAAAGGAGGCTGAATTTGACCGTGGAGTTCTTTCTTTCCTCTATATGCTTGTCAGTTATTTTTTTATCTATAACTCTGTGTGTGTGTGTGTGTGTGTGTGTGTGTGTGTGTGTGTGTGTGTGTGTGTGTGTGTGTGGTTGATGTTGAGATGTATCACTCTCGGTGTTGAGATGTTGACCGTCTGTCTTTCTCACTTTTGCAAACCCTCAGCTTTTCGCTGTGGCCTGCAGTTTCTAGGCAACGTGGCGTCCCGGAACACAGACTCCCAGGCCGTCGTGTGGATGCATGCCTTTCCCGAGCTCTTCCTGTGAGTACACGACGGGGAGTTTCTCACTCGTGAAAAGATTGTGGTTGTATCGTCCCATTTGCATCAACTTCAAAACTCACCCCTTGGAACAGAATTCAGGAGCCTGGTGGGTCTCGCAGTGAGAGCGGGCAAAGGTGTCTGGCCCCTCAGCGGGCAGGCAGGGCTCCTGGGACCCAGGTTCGCATGCCACTATAAGGTGTCCAGAGCTCAGTGCATGGAGCACTGCGTGAAGATTCATGTGTTCGTGGTGGGAAGGTTTCACTACAAGAAAAGAAAAGTTTTGGGGCTGGAGCGATAGCACAGTGGGGAGGGCGTTTGTCTTGCATGCGGCAGACCCGCATTCTATTCCCAGCATCCCATAAGGTCCTCCGAGCACCGCCAGGAATAATTCCTGAGTGCAGAGCCAGGAGTAACCCCTGAGCATCGCCGGTTGTGACTCAAAAAGCAAAAAAAAAAAAAAAAAAGAAAGAAAGAAAAAAAAGTTTTGACTAAAATAAGAAATACTGTTAAGTAAATTTATAAGAAAAATATGTTCAAAATGGAGGAAATACTGGCATATGGGCGGTTAACTTGCCACCTGTTTGTCCAGCACTTCCTGCGTGCCCAGCACAGCCATCCACGCTTTGGAGGACCCTGTGGCCGGTGGCTCTCCGGTCCGTTGATGTGTTGGTCACGGCGCGACCCTAACCATCTACGCCTTTGTCTGACCAGCTCTGCTCATAGCAACTGAGCGTGGAAATGGAAGGCACAGGGAGGCGGAGCAAGGCCAGGTTGGAAAGTGCCGCTGACGGGGAGGCTCCCACCGTGCTCTCTGCTGCCCACGGGGGTGACCTGGCGGCCGCAGTGTAAGGAGCAGCACCCACTGTTGCTCGAATGCCCCGAACACACGCTCTGGGGACGGGTGCTTCCCTGATGCTGGGAACCGGCCTTGCCGGCCTGGACACCCCGGGCCACGTCTGCGCTCTTGGGTCACGTGCTGCCGGGGCCCCTGAGGCATCCCCGGGGCGCAGGGCTGTCGGGCCGTAAAGTCGGGTCTTTGCAGCAGGTAAGCTCCCTCGAGTCACTCACTGGCTCTCGGGATCACTGCAGAGTGTGTCAAGGGTATGAGATCTTTATGACAGTGAGACTCAGGTGGGAGGAAAGAAATGAGGAATTCGAGGTACAGAAATAGAAAGTCCAGGGGCTGGAGCGATAACACAGCGGGGAGGGCATTTGCCTTGCACATAGCCAACCCGGGTTTGATCCGAGGCATCCCAGGAGTAATTCCTGAGTGCAGAGACAGGAGTAGCTCCTGTGCATCGCTGGGTGTGACCCAAAAAAGAAAACAAAAGAAAACCAGAAATAGAAAGTCCAGGCTTCACTTACTGGACGTTCACTCAGTGGGTGTCAGTGAAGTGACCTAACAGAAGCCAGCCCTGGAGGGCTTCTCCACATGGAGTCTTGTAGCAGCGGTAAAGCAGAAAGCAGTGTTGACTGACACGGCTTTCCTCGGCGGCCTGCCGTGCCTATTTGCTGAGTCCAAAGCAGTGAGATCCCCACCCATCCTTCAGCATAGAAGCATGTTTGGTTTTCCTCGGGGTCATTCATGCCCTCCGGCCACTCTCGTCCTGTTGTCCAGTGGGACTCACGTTCTTGTCTCTGCACGTTAAAGGTCTTGCCTAAACCACCCGGACCGGAAGATCGTTTCCTACTCCTCCATGATTCTGTTCACATCTCTCAACGCCGAGAGGCTGAAAGACCTGGAAGAAAATCTCAATATCGCCATCGACGTGGTGGACGCTCACCGGAGGCAGCCGGAGTCCGAGTGGCCGTAAGTGTCTTGGGCATGCCAAGAACCTCATGGGGCCCTTTGTTGGATGGTCCTGCCGATGGCCTGGATGCGGGAGAGAAGTGGGTGTGAGGGTGGGTGCCTGGGCTTCAGCCCGGGTTCGAGCTCTGTCTGTGTCTTGTGGCGTCTGTTTAGCTGAGGTCATCGCCCGTATGTCCCTGGTACGTGATGTGTTTTTTCCTCTTTGGTTGCTTTTGGACTTTCCTGACTTCAGATGCTGTGGGGGTAAGTTTCTGTGGCTGTTCAGGTCCCCCAGCAGGAGCCTGAGGGTCTCTGTCCTCCACTGAGTTTGGACTTGTCAGCCTTTATTCGTGTGTTCTCTAGCCCACTGGCTTTTCCCTCCTAGTTGTACCGGGGATTGAACCTTGGTCTCTGGCATCCGGGGGGCATGTTCTGCCCCCGAGCCCCAGCCCTGCCTCTCAGCCCGTTTCCTTCTTCCCTCCTTCCTGGACTCCCTGTCCAGTTTGCACACGGGCCACTGCGGGGCCAGAGCCGAGGCTGGCGACGTGATGGCACAGTGGCCTCCACACAGTCTGGCGCTGGCTGGACACGGAGCAGGAGGCTGCGGCTGCCTCCCCCGCGGTCACTGTCACCGGGCTGGATGGCGGGACTGAGAGCTGTGGGGTGCTCCCGAGCACGGAGACTCCCCCTGCCGGGGGAACCCTCCAGCGCGCACACTGGGGCCTTCCCGAGTAGCCTCGGCTCCCCGCGCCCGTTGCCTCTGTCTCCCGGCCTGGACCCTCTGCTGAAGCTCCGAGTCCTCCCACTCGGCCCCGGAGGGCTGAGTCCACCTTGCAGAGTGTTGGGCAGAGCAGCTGGGACTTTGACAGAGGCGACATGAGTCCAGATCAGGTGGGGAATATTGTCATTTTCAGTAGGTGTTTTGCTTTGCTTTCACACCTCCTTCGGCTTGGGGCCGCACCCTGGTGGTGCTCGGGGGACTGGGTCATGCAGGGCATCACCCCCTCCCTCCCTGCGCTGGCCCTGCAGTCCTAGACGGAGCTTTCCCGCCAGGAGGAGGGGATTAGCTGGCCTGAGGCGGGAGGGGGCTGAGGGCAGGCGGGGCCGGCCTTGGACTCGCGCCTTCCAGCCCTGCCCCGACACCTGTTTTGTAATTTGGTCATTTATAAGTCCCGGCATGTTTCTTGTTGCTTTGTTTTGTGTTTTGGACCACACCTGGCGGTGCTCGGGGCTGACTCCCGACTCCGCACTCGGGGATCACTCCTGGTGGTACTTGGGGGACCACATGGGGTGCCGGGGTTCAAATCCGGGTCAGCCGTACCCTGCCTGCTGGACTGTCGCTCCAGCCCCTTGGCATGTTTTTAGTTAACTATTCGCTATTGAAGTTGTTTTACATTACCGTAAGTGGGAAGACTTTCTTGACTTGATTTACGAATTGTTAACTGCGAGTTTATAGAAGCGTGACTGAGGGGCCAGGGAGATACGAGTGTGAGCACATGGCCTGGAGCCTCTGGGGCCCCTGGCACCTCAGCACTGCCGGGTGTTGCTCTGGTGGCTCTTGAGAACTGGACCACCAGTCTCACACCGCCAGGAATGGCGGCTCTGGGGAAAAGCCGGGGGCCGGAGAGACAGGACGGCTGGGCACGACACTAGCCTTGCGCCCGGCTAACCCGGTGCTCTCCCTGCTTCTTATGCTTCCCCTCAGCACCACCAGGAGTGGCTCCTGAGCACTGCCGGCGTGGCCCCCAAACGGAGGAACGGGGTTTTGTATTCACCCGCTGTCTTCCAGATCAAGCCCCGTGGCTCTCAGTGCTCTGAATTGCTGGGGGCTGGCCACTCCGGGTGGGCACTCGTCTTGCTCTCCTGCCTGCTTGCCCTGAGTCCAGGAAGCCCCTCCCCGCCTGCCGTCGGGGTCTGGGCTGGCCCTGAGCTGGCTGGCCGCCCTTCCTCCTCCGCGCTCCGGCTCGCAGACACGCGTGTCCCGGGGTTTTGTTGGCCTCGTCACTGTCACGACGAGCCAGCTTGGGAAACACTCAGCCAGCTCAGGAGCACGGTCACAGGCTGCGCTGGCTTGTGGGTATGAACCGAGGGTCTCGGACTTCCTAAGCCTGCCGCCCCCTTTGGAGGAGAACTCCCTGGGCTCTCCCTGGAAACAGCGCCTTCTCTCAGCGGACCCACGAGGGCCCCTGCTCCCTCCCCCTGTGGTTTCTGTAGCTTCCTCCTGTCTCCATGGCTTTGTCTGGCTAAGGGATCGGGTTAATCCTGTCCTCAGAGAATGTGTGCGGGAGTGTTCCCTTTCTCTTCGGGCTGTTACTTGGGGGCAGTGTGTGAAGTGGCGCTGGGGGTTGTCCGTAACTGGTGGGAATGACCAGCGGAGCTGTCTGGTCTCGGCCTTTTATTGGGGGGGATGTTAGAGTCGCACTGCAGCGTTTGCTCAGCAGAGGGCTTCAGATGCTCCTGCTGGACTCAGCCGGCCCCTCCTGGACTCAGCTTGGGTGCTGCCCTCGTAGGAGTGCTCCGTTTGGCCCCAGAACTCTTAATTCGACGGTCTAAATTGTTCATCGTGTTACTGCCTTAGAATCATGTCACTCTTCATTACTGACTTTAACCCTTTTATTCTCCTCTGGGTTAGTATAGTTTTAAGTTTTTTGCTTTTTTTAAGAGAACCATCTTAATTGATCTTTCTCTTGTGCGTCTTTCTTTTAAAATTTTTTTTTGTTTCATTTCTTCCTGCTGTAGTCATCCTGACTCTGCTCACAGTTTAGTTTGCTTTTCCCTAGTTAATGGAAGATTAGGGTTTGAAGACTCACCCTTTTTGTAGACATTTACATCTAGACATTTCCTTAGAACTGCTTTCGTTCTAAAAACTGCTGTGTTGTGTTTTCATTTTCACTTCAAATTTTATTCTAATTTTCCTGTATTTCCTTTGATCTGTTGTTTACTAAGAACTCTGCATTCCACATTTCTGCGTATTACTGATTTTCAATATTTTATCATCGTGGTCTGTGAACAAACTGAATATAATGAATTCATTTGCGGTGCCAGGGTCTGGCTAGGGCCTCATGCATGCAGGGTGAGCTATACCCTGAGTCCTAAGAACATATTTAATTTAATTCTTTAAAATTCCGCCCCCTGATTGCCCCATAGCTGGAAGCCTGCTTCACGAGCAGAGGGGAGAAGGCAGATGGAATAGAGAAGGGATCACTAAGAAAATGATGGCTGGAGGAACCAGTTGGGATGGGAGATGCATGACGAAAGTAGATAACGGACCAAACATGATGACCTCTCAGTGTCTGTTGCAAGCCATAATGCCCAAAAGTAGAGAGAGAGTTTGGGGAATATTGTCTGCCATGGAGGGAGGGGGAGGGTGGGAAAGGGCGGGTATACCTGGGATATTGGTGGTGGGGAATGTGTACTGGCGGAGGGACGGGTGTTTGATCATTGTGAGATTGTAACCCAAACATGAAAGCTTGTAACTATCTCACAGTGATTCAATAAAATAAAAAATAAATAAATAAAATAAAAGTCCGCCCACTCCCCCCGTGCCCAGGGCTTCCTTCTGGTCTCTGGGCTCAGGGTGGCTCCCGGCAGAGATGGAGGGACCCCCTGCTGTGTCAGGGCTCGGACACACGGCGGCGCCTTCCCTGCTGGACTGTCTCTCTGGCTGGTCAAGTTTTTGTGGTAGTTTTGTAGTACTGTTCTCCTGGTCTCAAGAGCTGTTTCGGGGTTTGGGGGCAGGAGGGGCGTTGGTGCTCGGGGCCCCCCTCGGGCCCCCTCAGGCGCCTTGGCCGTGTTGCCGAGAATGGCCTGAGCCCTCCCAGGCTGCCCCCAGGAAGCTCTGTGGGCCTCTCGCCAACGACTGGACCCAGAGCGGCCCCTTCCTTTCTCGCGCCCTCCGTGCCCCGCGCGGCGGTCACTTCAGGGTATGCGAGGTCTCGGGGCAGGAGGCCCCGTCCGTGTTTCACAGGCCCTGAGGAAATTTCTCCGTTTTGGCCTCTTTCGGTGTAAAGTTCTCTATCATTCGTTAGAAATTACATGTAATTTTAGAATTATTTTTCTAAACATTTCTGTTGCTAATTACTGTGTACACACAAGCAAGTCGGTACTTTAAAATGTGGTGACTTTGGTGCGTAACTCAGCCCCCGCCCCCCAAGACGGCAGATGAGTCACTGGACTCGGCCACTGGGGGGGTCTCCTGTACCCACTTGTGATTTTTTTTTAGTTTCTCCGGCTGATGTTTGAGCCTTTTCTGCAGTGTGAAGAGTAAAGATCATCGGGGCAAAATAGAAAATAAACTTGGACTCGGTTCGATTATTAGAAGCCACTGGGGGGGGGCGCTCAGCGAGGTAAGGGGGAGTACAGGAGGTGACGTTTCCTTCACCCCTGGACACTGACCACTGGGGTCACGTGAGAGGAACGCTGCATTTTTGAACAAAATAAAGCCACTCCAAGATTCCCGACAAGCTTGGAGCTGCCGAGTGTGCCTGTCCCAGGCGCCCTCCCCTCGCACCGCTCTGCTTACGGCTGCTGACGGGCCACGAGGCCCGACGGGCTGGAGCCCGTGGGTTCCGTCTCTTTTCTTGGCTGGGGACAGGTGTCGGGTCGCTGCTGCTTTGGGGCCCGTGTTGAGGGCGGCGGGTGCACAGGAAGGCGTGGGTGAGGAGGCTCGGTCGCCACGCCCTCGGACGATTCGGATAATGGCCTTCTAAAAATGTTTTGTTTTTTCATCTGTAGGTGTGAAAGATGTTTTCGTGCTCTTAGATAACCCTCATGAAGCCAGGGGCTGGGGGTTGAGTGTTGGCATTAGAGTTTTTCTAAATCTGACAGCCCATTAGTGCCAGAGGGGAATGACAGCTGAAGGCAGGGTGGGGCTGGCTTGGGTGTGTGTGTGTGTGTGTGTGTGTGTGTGTGTGTGTGTGTGTGTGTGTGTGTGTGTGTGTGTGTGTGTGTGTGTGTGTGTGTGTGTGTGTGTGTGTGTGTGTGTGTGTGTGTGTGTGTGTGTGAGCTCACCCTATCACTTACGCACCTAAGACTAGCTTACGTATTTACGTGTGTACGTGAAAATGAGTTCACCTTATCACCTGAGACTCACTTGTGTGTGCGTGTGTGTGTGTGTGTGTATGAGAGAGAGTTCACCCTATCACCTACACACCTGAGGCTAGCTTGTGTGTGTGTGTGTGAGTGCACCCTATACACACCTGAGATGAAGCCCGTGTTCACAGGCTGAGGGCACAGCAGAGCCGTGGGGGTGGGGGCAGGGGGGTGCTGCGGGCCTGAGGCTGAGTCTTCGTTCAGACCCGTGACTGACGCTGAGGTCCCAGGGTCTGGGGAGGCGCCTGCACTTTAGTTTGGGCCCCTTCTGGTATTCACTTCATCATCCTCCTGAGTTTGACGGTTTCACCGGGAAGCACTGGTAGTGAGGAGCGAACCGTACCTTGCTCATGTTTGGGTGAGGGCGAAGACACTCGCAGGAACAGCGAAACAGCCCAGCCTAGAGGCCAAGGGTAATTCCGATGACTTACCCTCTTCCGGGACAGACTGAGAATTGGGCAAGTGGTTAATGGTGGTCAGGGATGAGCAAGGACACATGGGGGCTTTTTTAAGCTGTCGGTCGGTGTTGGGTCAGAGAGAGAGGACAGCAGGTGGGCTGTTTGCCTTGCTTTGCACGCAGCCCACCCAGGTTCCATTCCTGACACAGCATCTGGGCTAGCTGTCCTGTATTACCTCCCGAGGAAATTGGATATTGGTTCACAGAATTTTCTCGAACATGTCTCAGAGCTGTGTGTGGATCTCACTCGGAGCACAGAGCTGTCTTATGTTCTGCGGACTGTGCCTCGTGGGTGTGACCTGGTGCTGGCCGCAGCAGGGCGTGGAATGCGGAGACTGCACACAGGGGCCTGAGGCGACGGGCGAGCATGGCAACATCAGCTGCGCCTCTCACGGTCCCCCGAGGCGTGGTGGCTCCTCTTTTTCCTCTGGTTTCTATAGAGCAGACCTTGGTCCCTCTTTCGGGGGCGCGTCTTTAAAATCTTTCATCGGTGACGGCCGGGAGTGAGAGGACAGTGGCGGGGCGCTTGCCTTGCATATGACAGAACCAGTTTCTATCCCCAGCACCACATACAGTCCCCCAAGCCCTGCCAGAAATGATCCCTGAGCACTGAGCCGTGAGTAGGCTCTGAGAATCCTCCTCCCTTTCCCCCAAGGAAAAAAATCTATTCTTATTGAGAAAGAAAAGGAGGTAATTCACAGACATGGGAGAAAATGATATCAAATGTGGTCATCACTCCGGCATCAGCAGACACGGGCCGTGAATGTCAGTTTCTGATACAGGTCCTGAAACGAGGAATTTCCAAATTGCTCACCCAGGCCAGCTGTGCCCGGAGGCTGTCCGACCCTGGGCGTGGACAGTGGTCACCCCTCTTTGTGCAGTGACATCTGTACTTCCCGGCGCCTTTGAACGTGGGAGAGAGCGGGAGCATACTTGGAGCAGTGTTTCATGCAAGTGTTCATGTCAGAGGAGAAGTAAGATTAGAAACCAGGGCTGGCAGGCTCTGCCTGGCGACGACAGAGCTCAGTTGCAAGCCAGGAAGGAGGAGGAAGACGGAGAGAAGTGGGCAGAAGTCAGTGTGTGGAAAGTAAAGCAAGAGAAACGGTCCCTGGGGGGAGGAGGTTCTTCAGGGTCGAGCGCCGAGAGCATGTGAGCAGCAGGAGAGGCGGGCGGTGGGGCGGGGACATCGGGGGCTGCACCAGGTCCAGCCTGGCTTGGGGTGCCTGCACGCCGGACCATTCCTCGGTGGCTGCCGTGCCCTGGCCCTGGGCCGTGCTGTCCTTATGTGGTTTACCTGAGGCCCTTGGTCACCTCTTGCTGAGTCTCCTTCCCCTTCAAGGAGGGATCTGCCGAGGGTTGCTCCGGTCTCCTTCATCCTCGCCTCTCCCCGACCTTCCCGTTGGATGGTGTGAGAAAGAGAGAGTGTGGGAGGGAGAGGTAGAGAAGAGAGAGAGCGGGGAGAGAGATTCAGGGGCTCCGGAGGTGCAAGGGAGACACAGTTTCTCCCTGCCAGTCTTTCTGGGCTGTTTGGAGTTTGGAAACTAGGGACCCCGTTGCTAACACAACGCTTGGAACGTTGTGTTGTGGTTTGGTTTGGTCGTCCTCCACCCTCCCTGCTGGAGCTAGGGGGCCCCAGGGCTGCCCTGGCAGAGCAAAGCTGGAGAGACCGTGAGTGCTGGGGGGGGCTGAGGGGGGGGCAGAACCGGGCCCTGCTGCCTGGAGGCATGTGCTCGGCCCCTGGCGTGTCTCCTCGTTCCGGGACAGCGTGTTTTGCAGGAGTGTTCCTGTAGGAAAATATTCTGAATTCCAGATAACTGAATTATAAATGAGCAGAAAGATCACAGTGTGGGGATCTGACTTGAAGAGCATGGTCTGCCTAAATGGATACAAAAAGGGGAAATTTTGAGTATTAGCCATTACTTTTAGAAATGTTTTACATGGTAGTACTGGTCAGTTATATCAACGTTTATGAAAGACAAGGATATCCGTTTCTTTAAATTAAAGAAAAGCAGCTTTCGGAGCTGGGGAGAGCGGGCTCTCACACCTACGAAACACATGTTCTCCACGGGACTCGATTCCAGCCCAGATCCTGTCCTCGAGTGGAACGCCCCCCGCTCTCCCCGACAGACCAGTGAGATCTCCCTTGCTGCCTTCGGGGGGGCTGGCGGGTGACAGGGAGGCAGCGAGAGTGTCTGCACCCCATGTTGAGTTCTGAGCGTGTGGGCCGGTTAAACAAACTCTCGGTCCGCGTCCTTCAGACTCCAGACGCTCCCTCGCGCGTTGCAGACAGTGGATTCTTCAGTTCTTAAGTCTCCTCATGCCCTCTGGGAAGTATGATTTAGAATTAATTATTAATACTCTTCAGTCTTTTGAGTTGTCACCGTGGCACTTTGAAGAAATATGCTTATAATCTTGGCCTTGGGGTTGCCATCAGCTGATGCCTTCAGTGCAGATGCGCCTGACAGTGGGGATGTTTTCTTGGTAACTCGAGAGCCTGGGGAGAGCAGACCGTCCGGCCAGCGTCGGGCTCTGTGTCGGTTTACGTTGGAGTCAGAGGTCGGGCCTGGCCGGTCCTCTGGTCAGCGGTAGCACCGCTCTGCTTGACTAAAATCCTGCTTTCAGCTTACGCCTCAGCGCGGTGCTGGGTTCTGACTGTGGGGAAAAAGGCCTTTCTCGGCATCACTGGAGGGTTTTCCTCAGCCATGCGCACTCAGCTTGCCTCAGAGAGGAAGGAACGTGGAGACGAATCATTTGAGGCTTGAGCCTTTCTTAGTGGGGAATAGAGAGTGTGCAACTCTCTTGAGATATTTCGTGATGATGGTGGATCAGAAAGTCAGTAACAGGAATGCTCTAGTATATGACAGCCTCTAACGCCCCTTTACTGTGTCTCCAGTAACCCTGCTTTTCTCCTCCTTTTTCTAGGTACCTGGTTATTTCCGAGCATTTTCTGAGAAGCCCAGATATGGTGCAGACGCTGTATGCCAAAATGAGCAATCAAGAAAGGTAACCCCCCCCAGCCAGCACAGCTTTGCGTGTTTCGAATTCCGGCTCCAGTGTTTGGCGCACGTGACCGAGGCACTGTGGTTTCTCAGCTGGCACGAGATCTCCGGCTCGCTGCGCGTGTGTCATTAATGGTTTTCAGCGGGGCCGGTTAGGGTTTCAGCCGCCGCGGCAGCCAGCCGCTCACGGGGCGCTGTAGGATCCGGGCTGGAGTCGATGTTCCGTGAGCGCGTATTAAAAGAAACGGTTTAAAGCAAAATGCCAGGCGGGTGCCTCGGTGCCCACACAGCCGTGCCTGCCGGCCGTGTGTTTGGAAGGGGCTCGTTGGTGCCCACGGTGGGGACGGTGGCAGGGGATCTGCCGCACCAGGCTTGGAGTCGCCAGTGAGCCAGCTCCCGTCCGCTACCCGTCTGCCATCTCACAGCGGGCCCGGCCCCGAGCCCCGTGGCACCGACTCCTGGGTGGGTGATCTTGGCCTGCGTCGTTCCCTTTTATTTTTTTTTTATTTTTTTTATTTTTTTTTTTTTTGCTTTTTGGGTCACACCTGGCGATGCACAGGGGTTACTCCTGGCTCTGCACTCAGGGGACCATATGGGATGCTGGGATTTGAACCCGGGTCGGCCGCGTGCAAGGCAAACGCCCTACCCGCTGTGCTATCTCTCCAGCCCCTGCGTCGTTCCCTTTTAAAATTCCATTCCTGACCTGTGGAACCGGCGGGTTGAACAGAGATTCACAGGCCTCCCTGCTCTCTGCTGGGCGGGAACACCGCCCTAGGAAAGCCAGCAGCAGAGCTAGCACTGCCCATCAAACCCTGTAAAAAATGTTAATCTTTTGATTGTAGTCACAATTTCTGTAATTGCTGTGGCTTTGAACCCTCCCTGCACGCGGGCTCCCACAGCTGAGCGCGACGCAGTCCTTTGTACTCCTGTGAAGTCGTGTTTTTTTATTTTTTTTTCCCCCCTCCCTTGAATATCTTTACCCAAAGTGGAAAGGACGTGCTTTTCGAGTCAGTTCCAACACCTGGTTTGTCCGGCCAGGAGCCCACGCCCTCCTGTCTGTGCGTTCACACCGGCGGCTGGTGGGCGCTTGTCCCGGGACAGCCTGCATGGCCGCTTTGGGACGCCTCAGACACCGCCACGCGCCGAGCTATGGCCCGGGCGCAGGATGAAGCTGGTGCGGCCGTCTTCATTCTCCACAGCCCTGTGAGGTGACCGGCCTTCAGCCTGACCCCTCGCCTTGCCAGAGGGTGACAGATGATGTATTTTCCATTCTCGTTTATGAAAGCATGGGCGAGGTGCTTTCCTGCCGGACGTGGGTCTGTGCAGCTGCGGCTCCCCTGACTCCCCACCAGGGAAGGCTGCGTCTCTTGTCACTCCATCCCACTGGCCGAGCGCTGGGTCCTATCACGGAGGTGACGGCTATTGCTCGGCCAGCAAGGGCTTCATTCTCTGGAGGTGACGCCGGCGCCCTCTTTCCCAGGGAGGGCTCCGACCACGAGAGCTCGAGGGCCTGAGTGCGTGTCCCTAGGCCCCGAAGTCACTGTGTGCGTGTGTCCGGCCCAGCGGGGCCTGCCCGGTCCTCGCCCCTCCTCCTCAGCTCAGGTCCAGACAAAGTACCTGAGCTCTGGGGGGTGTTGGGGCTCCGCTGGGTTCAGCTCAGTTCTTGGCCTGTCCCCTGGGGACTCTGTTCCCCGGACTCCTGACCGGCCCTGGACGCCGCTTTGGGCAGCCCGCAGAGTGCAGGAAAGGTGACGGAGTGTCTGTGTGGCCCCCTGGGACGGCTTCCGCCTCCTCCCTGTGGGGTGGGCTGGGGCTTTCTGCTCTGGGCCTGGAAATCTGTCACTCGGCCCTGGGAACGAGAAGCTCCGCCAGACTCTCCGACCCTCTGACCCTTTCGGGGTTACGCCGGCGCCCCCCTTTCCCAGACAGGGCTCGGCCCTCTGAAGCCCCAGGACCTGGACGGATTTCCTCAGCTCCCGGAAGCTGCCGTGCGCGCTGCGTCCTGCTGACCGAGGGCCTGGTTTAGAAAACTCGAAGCGTTTTTGGGTGCTGCGAGTTAGGGCTTGTGGATGAGGCTGAATGTGGCTGAGAAACATACCTACATGCAGTTTGTCCTCTGACAGAGAGACGTAGTCCTTATAAATTTCATCTTCTCACCCCTGTAGACTGCACGTCTTGACTAGACTTTGGTTAGTCTTAAACATACACGCTCACGCATTCGCACGGGGCCAGAGACCGTCTCGGGGCTAAGGCACTTGTTTTGCACATACATGGCTGACCTGGGTTTGAGGTCAGGCACCCCGTATGGTTCCCCGGGCACCGCCAGGAGTGGTCCCGGATGCAGAGGGATCCCCCCCCCCGTATACGTAACGGGGTGTTTGCCCTCCTGGTGGTGTTTGGAGGGGATGCTTCAGTCCCGAGTCTGCTCACGTTGCTGTCCCAGACGCTTCCGTCTTACTCAGCCCTGCGTCCTGCCGTCCCACGGGGCGTTTGTTCTTCGGTGACTGACCTGTGTCACGGTGGCAGCCCCCTTCCCTGACAAGCCTGCACCTCTGTCCCAGTGCATCATGTCCCGCCTGCCTGTCGGTCCTTTGGAGCTCGCCAGGTTGCCGTGACCAGAGCGCTGTGGGCCCTGCTGCAGACGGACGGGCAGCGGCCCTGTGTGCGGGTCCCGCCTGCTTCCCCCTCTGTCTCCTGCTCTGCTCCCAGCACGGGTGTGGCTGCCTTGGTGGCCTCTGTAATCAGTTAGAGGGTGTGGTTATGCCGTGGGCTTGTCCCCCGAGAAGGGTTGGGAAACTTGCCCGTGCAGCGGCTGCAGGGCACACCTAGCGTGCACCTCACCGGGTGTGACCCCTGGCACCGGCCTCAGGAGCATCGTGGGATGCAGAGGGACCGAGGTGCCCTCGGTGCTGCAGAGTCTCGGCATGACCCGCCGGCCTCTGAGCCCCGCTCGGCACTCCCCCACCCGCTCTGCGCCCGCAGAGACACGCCCGGGCCAGACCGTGGAGAAGAGCGGTGCTCTTCCCCGAACGGCCGCCCACCGGCATGCTCCTCTGGCGGGAGTGTCCACCAGGCATGGGCTTGAGTGGACAAATGGACGAGGAGGGGCCGGCAGCTAGGCCCCCGGCTGCAGCGGGAGAGGGGTGTTACTGGAACTGGCCTTTGTAGTTCGCATTTCATGTGGTATCACGGCCTCCGCCAGGGTTTCCCACTGCAGCAAATGTTGTTTTCAAGAAAGGGCGACCAGAAAGGTTCTGGCTCGGCCCAGATTGCACACGGGCACACATGGAAGCAATTGCACCCTCCCAGCGCAGTTTTTGATCTCTTTGACCGCTTAGGATGAAAGGAAACGGGGCCCCAGTGGAGGGGGACGCGCCGCTGCGCGGGGCAGGCGCAGACAGCTCACACTCCGACCCGCTGCGGCTTGGCTCGAGGCCGCGCTGCTTGCATCTGCTTCGTTTCAGCGAGTCGCCTTGCGGGGCGCGCCCGGCTCCTCAGACACGTGCCTGCCCTTGACGCTCCCGGGCCTTCCTGTGAACGCAGGGAGAGGTAGGGTAAGGATCTCGGGTGCGAATACAGGTCAGCTTGGGCACCGTGCTGACCCTGCTGGCCCCACCCCGAGCACCGCGCTGACCCTGCTGGCCCCGCCTCGAGCACCGAGGCTGTGGCCTCCGTCCCCAGTCTTTGCAGGCAGCAGGAGTTTGTGCTCGCCACCGAGCGCAGTGAATCTTGCCTGCCAGCTCTTCTCCGGCCTTTGCCCGGTCCCACAGGGGCACCCGCAGGGCCTGAGGACGGCTTCCTCAGTAATAGTCCATGCTGGCTGCAGAGCGGCTGCCCAGAGGCCTGAACGCAGGGTTCCTCTTTCCCTGGCTCTCCGTCGGGCCCCAGTGACAGGGACTCAGGCAGGTGGCAGCCCCGCGTGCTTACTCGCTTAGGTGGCATGGCAGGGTCGGGCACAGTCGCAAGGGCTCAGCTCCAGCTTCAAGTCCCTGAGCGTGTTAGCCGCCAGTGAGAGGGTCAGCCTGGTTCCTGGTCGCTGGCTGCAGCTCCTTAGAGCACTGGCTGCTTCCCTCACACCCGGGATCGAGCCTGGGTCAGCCCCGTGCAAGGCCAGCACCCTCCCCGCTGGACTGTCGCACCGTGAGAAGGCTGATTCTTTCCTTCACGTGCGTGAGCCAGCCCCTCGTGGCCTCCGGCGTCCCTCTCAGGCTCTCGGTTCCTCAGCCTTGTCGGAAGGGCCTTGCTCTGAAGGAGGCCGGGGCTTGCGGGAAAGCTGTGGCTGGTTTGCTCTGCCCAGACCCCCCTGACTTCTGTCAGCCAGAAGACTGTTCCATTTCTCTCAGCACTTTAGTTTCCTGTGAGGACTCTCACTCCTGGCCTGGCCAGCTGTCTGGTGTCTGATGCGGCGGACGGTCAGCCCGCCTTCCCCACACAGCCGCTCATTCCCTCTGCCGAGAGGCGGGGGGAAGGAGGGAGGGAGAGAAGAGAGAGAACAGTGGTTGCTTGGAAGGCCGTGTCAGGGGGTGCCGGTGACCTTGCCAGGCTAGTGTGACGGCGTTTCTGAAAAGGCGCAGGGTCATGGAGACCATCGAACGCGCATTTGGTAACCACGGTTCCTGCAGCCCAGACGCGTCAGATAGGGGCCAGAGAAGTGCAGTGGTCAGCACGTGCATGCAGACGGCCTGAATTCCATCCCGGCGTCACATAGTGATCCCCCGAGTCCACCAGGCGTGATCCCTGAGCACTGCTGGGTGTGGCCGACCCCTTGCCCCAGCCTCTGCATCGGAGAGCGAGAGAAGTGACGAGGATGGACTTGATTTTCTAAGTGTTTCCTCGCGAGGCTCCAGAGACACAGGGATTGTAAGGCCTGTCAGTGTCCTTCGTGGGTCATCCCCGCTCTCCGCGCTCATGTCGGGGTCGCCCGTGTCTTACAGGGTCACACTCCTGGATGTCATCATCGCGAAGATCACCGGCGACGAGCCCCCACTCAGGGAAGACGTCCCCGTGTTTCTGAGCCACGCTGAGTTGATGGCGAGCACTTTCGTGGAGCAGTGCAAGATGGTGCTGCAGCTGACCTCTGAGCAGCTCGCCGACGATGAGGTGAGAGGGCAGGGGTCTGGGGTCGCCAGACTGGCAGCCCGCAGGGTGAGGGGCTAGACGGCTGGCCCAGATCATCGGCATCTCTGCCTGACCCGTCCTCTCAGAGACCATCTCCATTTCCGTCTGTCCTTCTGTCCCAGGCGCTCTTGCTTGTCCGCGTTGTCATCCAAGTAGAATTAACAAAAGGAGTGCTTTTATTTTGAAGGGTGTTATTTTTATAACGCAAAGTGATAGCACCTACCACATTATATAAAATAATTTGTACATTTGTGGGTGGGGAGATTTAGGCCAAAGCCAGCAGAACTTACTCCTGGTTGTGTACTCAGGGCTTACTCCTGGTGGGGCTTAGAACACCATTTGGGGTGCCAGGATCGAACCCTCGTTGGCTGCATGCAAGGGAAGCACCCTACCTGCTGTCCTATCTCTCCAGCCCCCAAATACTGTGCACTTTTAAAAGGAGGTTCAAAATGTGCTTCAGAGTTGCGTCTAAGACCTCTGTATGATCTACTAAACTTAATGCTATGACATGAGGTCGTGCTCTTTGCTAATGAAATATTGACGTTTGTATCTAAACATACGCGTAGTGCAGGTTCTTGCTATCTGCAGCCGAAGATTCCACCTCAACCACGGCATTTCTATAGGATTCTGTGGACAGGGAGTTAGTTTATTTCATGAGACATTTGTGTCCTTAAAATAGAACTTGCTGCTGGAGCACTTTGAAGAGAAAGTATTTGCATAGATGTTACGTACTAGCTAGTGGCTCTGAATATCTCTCCTACTGCCGAGGGAGAGTGCGTGGCTCTGGGCCCCGAGAGGACGCGGGATGAGTCCGATCGTGCCTCCCAGCGGCCGATGTCTGCGGCTGGCCTGGCGCGTGCCCTGACGCCCGCTGTCGTGGCTGCTTTCTCTGCTCTGGGGCCGAGCCCCGCAGTACGGGTTGCCATGCGGCCTTGCTGACAGCTGGTTGTGAGGCCGCTCAGGTAGCTGAAGCCTCACGTACTGTTTCCTTCTCGTGCAGGAGGTGCTGGCCACCATCAGGCTCCTGGACGTCCTGTGTGAGATGAGCACGAACACGGAGCTGCTCAGCTATCTGCAGGTCTTCCCTGGCTTGCTGGAGAAGACGATCGGTGAGGAGACCCTCGCGCCTCCGTTAGCTCGGGAGCCCTGGCTGACTGGGACGCCCGGCCATGCCCGAAGATCGTCCTTCCTGGCTGACCGGGACGCCGGGCCACGCCCAGTCTGACCCGCATGCCATCGTTTCTGACTGACGTAGACCCCAGCCACGCCCAGTCTCCCGTGTGCTGAGATTCCACCGGGTGTTTTTACGGTGGTTTTCTTTTTTTTCTTTTTCTTTTTTTTTTTTTTTGCTTTTTGGGTCACACCTGGCGATGCACAAGGGTTACTCCTGGCTCTGCACTCAGGAATTACCCCGGCGGTGCTCAGAGGACCATATGGGATGCTGGGATTTGAACCCGGGTCGGCCTCTTGCAAGGCAAACGCCCTCCCCGCTGTGCTATCGCTCCAGCCCCTACGGTGGTTTTTCTTAAGCGGGATCTCGGTGTTTGCCTGTGACGCGGCTGTCTCCCTCCAGACCCCCGCCTGTAGATGAGGCCTGTGCCCGTCACTCGGGCCACACAGTGGCCGCTTTGCCAGGAGTGACTGTGGCGGTGATGGTGCAGGCCGGAAGTGATGATAATGGTGATTTTTATATTGCTGTGGTTTTACCGAAAGGGCTTTTGGGTCGGGGATCCTCCCCCGTCGGGGGACCCAGGGACCACTTCCAGCACGTCTCAGCCAGCTGAGCCGGCGGGTCAGTGCTGCCGTCTGAGGATGCTGCGGTGTTTGGGCCCTGACGGTGCCTGGGACCACTAGGGCCACGGCCAGGGAGGGGGCTAGAGTCGGCTGTGTGCCAGGCGGGCACTCGGGCACCTGCCTCCCCGGCCCCAGTTTTACCAGATTTCCTGGTAGATTCCCTCCGTTACACTCATGGGACAGGAGGAACAGGGCCTGACACATACTAAGTTTGCAGTCGGCTGTTAGAAGAAAACTATTTTAAACACGAGATACTGTGTGAAATATTCCCGCCTTCACTAGCAAACTGTCTGCAAGATAATTCAGAGTTGGTTCTTGTGGTTAGCCGCACCTCGCCGCTTCTGTCTCGAGCAGATTACGCCCTTCAGGAGACACATGCTCAGGGAGACAGTCCGCATCCGACGGGGCTGTGCTGGTCCTAAGCCGGGGGAATGTTTGGAATCTCCTATCAGAGTTTTAATTGGAATGCAGTGAATTTTTTTTTTTCAAGTGAAAAATTAAAGTCATGAACTGGGAAGTTGAATTCTTACGACAAAAGCATTTGGGCTGGGCCAGACCCTTCTCGACCCAGTGCTGCCAGGAGCAGGAGCCTGCAAGCCTTTCGCCGTTGGCGCGCTGGGAGAGGCCCCTCAGTAGGATTCCAGAAATGAGGCGCAGCTTCCGGAGAGGCTGCACCAGCCTGCAGCTGCCAGCCCTGCACGCCAGGGCCCCGGCCTTGGCGGTGGGAAGAGCCGAAGTGGACAGCGTTAGTGCTGATAAAGACAGTCGCTGGAGTGTCTGAGCAGACTTCCTTCTGCCTCCTGGGTATCAGGCTCAAACCAGCACGCTCCTTGGTTTCTGTCCGGGTCCCCTTCTGGGTAGCCACGTGCCCCCTGTACTTTAGGCTTACTCTCCGGGCCTGGAGCTCCTTCATAGAGAAACTGGAAGTTAAAACAAAAAAAGACCTTGAAAGCTAAATACCTTCCCCCTCCCCCCTTCTTTTAAAAATTAAATTAATTGGGGAGGTGGTATTTTGGTTTGGGGGTCACACTCAGTTGTGCTCTGGGCTGACTCCTGGCTCTGTGCTCAGGGATCGCTCCTGATTCTAATGGGGAACCGTCCGGGTGCTGGGGAGGGATGTATGCAAGGTTAGCACCGTCCCCACTGCACTAGCACTTCAGCCCCCAGCTCAGTGTTTCGGCTGTAATTTGGGCTAGGTGGTCGCATTAGTTCCGTTCTGCAGGGTATTGATGTACGGTCACTGCACCCACTGCTCCCAGGAACCCGCAGCCCTCCACCCCGTCCACGTCCATCTCCTCATTCCCTCCCGCCCCGGAAAATCTTGACCTAAGAAAGATGGTGGAGGCTAGGGATTGGCGCAGAGGACTGGAGCGCATGCTTGGCGTGTGGGACCCTAGATTTGATCCCTGGCACCTCCTGGTTTCCAGACCGCCGTGCTGAGTGTGGGTGAGTGACACCCCTGAGTACTGGGTGAGGCTCCAAATCGAAGATGGCCGGAGGGATAGCATAGCAAGTCGGACGTTTTGCCTGTAGCTGCGGTGGCCGTGTTCCTGGTTTGAATCCCTAGAAGCACAGACGGTCCCCTGGGCACTGCCAGGGGTCACTCCTGTCTCTGAGCCGCTGAACAGTGCTGGGTGTGGCCTCCTGCCCCCTGCAAAGGAAAGGAAAAGGAGGAGGATGGTAGAAGGCTTTGGCCCGACTTGTTTGTGGACAATAGGAAGTTTACAGTTGGGTCATCATTGCAGCTTGTCTCCCCAACACTAGAATCCTGAGGGAATTTAAAACAAAAATATCACATGGCAGGGGCTGGTGAGGCAGTGGACAGAACCACGGGGGCCTCCCCGAGCCCTGAGCCTGAGCAGCTGGGCCCCATCCTCTCATCCCGGGCCGGCCTTCGATTGAAACTGTGTTGGCGCCTAGTATTATTTTTGAACTTCGGTCCATTGAACTAGATGGTGTGTGTTTGTGGAAAACTAGTACTGCTTGCAGTCACAGCCCGTGGGAAGCGTGACTCCTTGTTTTTCTTGCAGATCTTTTACGACTGGTCCACGTGGCTGGTGCTGACGGCACGAACATCTTCAGCACCTCCAGCAGCGTCCGGGCCGACGGGGACGTGTCCAGCGTGGTGGAGGGCTTCCGGTCCCACCTCATCCGCCTGATTGGAAATCTGTGTTACAAGGACAAAGCGAACCAAGACAAGGTCAGGCAGAAACAGCCACTGTCAGGGCTTCGAGCCATGCGCGTTGTGGGGGGCGGCGTGGGGGGCTCGCTCCTTCCTAGGTGCGGTTTTGTGCCCATGAATGCACTCGCCTGGGGTGGGGAGCAGCTGAGGAACCAGGGGTTAGTGGCTCCGAACGTCCTTCAGCTCACAGCAGACATGCCAGAAATGGTGGCCACTGTCTTAGGGATGAACAAGCCCTCCCTCAGCGCCTGCTGTGACACTCACGGACTGCAGTTGGGAGCCTGCTCCCTCTCGGCCACGGACTGCAGTTAGGAGCCGTTTTCCTTTGGCCTCTAGAAACCTTGTTTTGCCGAGTTGTTCAGCAGTAGTCCTGCTTACACAAGAGCAGTAGGAAGTCAGTCAGCTCTGGACAAGAGACGGCTGCGTTAAGGTGCTCAGAGCTGACCATCAGGGGACAGCACAGTGACAGCAGTTAAAACCCTGACAAAAAAGTCTTTTTAAACAATAAAAATCGTAGGACAGTTCAGAGCATCCACAGCCACTTGAGAGAGAAGCAGGTGAGAGTGTGTGTGTGTGTGTATACAGCATCCACAGCCATTTGAGAGAGAAGCAGATGAGTGTGCGTGCGTGCGTGCGTGTGTGTGTGTGGAGCATCCACAGCCATTTGAGTGAGAAGCAGGTGAGTGTGTGTGTGTGTGTAGAGCATCCACAGCCATTTGAAAGAGCAGGTATGTGTGTGTATGTGTTGCAGGGGAGGGTCCAGAAAGGAGAACGCAAGCCCCCACTTTGTTCAGTCCCTGTGTGTTGCGTATGAGGGAGCACCAGAGGTCCTGAAACTTAGCTGGCCTGCTGCCCCTGTCAGGAAAACAGTCGCCTGTGGCGCCCTTGGCAATCCCATTTTACGTGAACAAAGTCCATGTCCCTGCCCCCCTCGCCCCACAGTTGCACTCAGGTTACTACTCACCCCCACACACACACACCTTGTCCCAGTGGCCCCTGGGTTGGGGAGCACTATCGCCCATGTTAGGGAGCACTATGAGCTAAGCTGAAAGTGCTGCAACCGTCTGAGACTTAGACCGCGGGCTGGAGTTCACGGCTCTGTGCAGCCCGCAGGGTCACCACTCCTGTGGTGGTGGCGGCGTGTCCTCAAGAAACGTGACCGAGTCCCGGGTTTCCACAGCCCAGCAGTTGATCAAGTCCAGGATGTGGTTCAGGCTTCGTTGACATAAGGAAACCATGACCCGTTTTCAGCCAAGGCATTGTGGACGTGCAGTGACACAGGCCCTGGGTGTGGCAGGTGGACATTGTTCACCCAGTCACAACTCTGAGGAGGAGAGGGAGACAGGCGTCCAGGTAGTGAGGAGAGCCCGTCCCAGCGAACATCGGGGACCATCCAAATAAACGAGGCAGCATTCCGGAACTGAGAAATGTCAGAGCCACGGGGAGAGTGCAGAGATCTTCCGGAACGGACTCAGTTTCCCAGTAGAAGGCTGAGGAGACCCTGGTGCGTGTGCAGGCGAGTCTGTGGAGTCACTCCCTGAGGAGCCGAGGGGAGGGGACAGGGAGGCACACTCGGGTGTCGTTTCCACAGCCTCGTGCAGCCGCCAGTGGAAGACTACTGATGCCCCTTGGAAAATTACCGGGCTGGTTGTCCAGAAGAGGTTTGTTGATCGAGAATAAAACACTTGGCCTTTCTGCTGACCACTCTGCCATTCTTCAGGAACACAAAAGAGGTGGTTTTCCTGGTGTTTAGCTGTTCTCTTGTTTCGGATTTGGGTTGGCCTCCCGGAGGAACGGGGCGTAGTCACCCTTGAAAGTCTCGTGGAATCCTCGCCGGGGTGGGCTCGCTCCCCGGCAAACATGTGTGAGCCCACCGCAGCTGTTCTGGGCATACGCTCTCAGGCCCGAGGGAAGCTGTTCTCTGAGGCTGAGAGCGCCTCGGTGTCTTCCTGGGCCGGGCGGTGCTGCTGGCTCTTTCCTGCCGCCCGGAAGCCTGACTCCACTTTACCCTGGGCGTGCTGGCGGCGGCGTCCGTCTTGTAAGCCCAAGTCTGCGTCAGGACGGCGGCCGCAGGTGCTCCCGCGCTGGGGGGCTGGCCTCACTCTCGCCTTCCGTCTCGGCCATGCGTCCCGTGAGGGACACGTGCTCGGCTTCAACCTCTGCACCGGCCCTACAGTGCTCACGGCCTGGAGTCTCAAGTGGCTCCCTCCCCGCCTCCTGCCTTTGCTCCCCCGACCAGACCTTGGCGCGTGTGCACTGGGGGGCCATCGAGTGAACATCAAGGCTGCGGGCCGAGCCCTGGGCGCTGTCCCCTTCACCCAGTGGCTGTAGCTCGGGGGCCGGGGGGTGAGCGGCAGCCAGATGCCCCTTCCTGTGAAGGGCTCCTGCCCCTTGTGAGCCTGAGCGTCCCAAAGGCCCCAGGGACTCGGCTGTCCCTGACATGCTGACGTGCTCAGGAAGGCCTGTGGCACACTGGACCCTCTGTGCTCGTCCAGTCCCTCCTTGCGGTCCGCATGAGACCCGCCCCCTGTGTGGCCCTTTCCCCTTCAGCGCGGCCCGGTTGGAGGCCCTTGGCCCTTCCTTTGAAGAGACTGACCACTGAAGACCTGAGGCCGGGCTGGCCAGCGGGGACTGCACATGGCTGGTATTTATTGAGCGGCAGCGTTGGGGCCTGCGTGTCCTGGCCAAGACGGGTCCGAGCCCAAGTCAGTGGGAGGCGTGGCCGCCTCGGCTTGCCCGGCCCCGGGAGGGCTCTGTCCTGTGTGTACTCAGTCGGCGAGTGCTTCGCCCGGTCTTCCCAGGCGTCTTCGGCTCACGTGAGCCGTCAGGGTGTTTCTGGGATCCTGAGGAGGTGGTGGGCTTCCCTCTCCCGAGTCCCGTGTCGAGGTGACCCGAGACACTTGTGACTTCTTTCTGAGCCTTGTTTTTGTGCTCGACTTACACAGCACTTCCTTGCTCCGTCTGTAGCGATTAGTTTACTCTTAAGCCTCTGTGGGCCTGAACTAGAGATTGTTTTGGTTTCTGGGGCCCGAAGCACGCGGGTGTTAATGCTACGAGCACCGGGACAGCGTTCCTGGGCCGCGGCTTTGCTAGGACGCGGGATGGACGCTTCGCTGGTTTCTTCCCTGTGCTTCTGTTCCTCGTCGTCATGAATGCTGTGAGGGAATACCTGACTAGCGGGAACACCAAGCTTCTCTCCCCGCTGCAGCCCCGTGCGCTCTCTCAGGTGGACAGGCAGGTGTTTTCCTTGAGGTGCCTTTATTCCCCCCGCAGACGGGGGTTGGATGGCCCAGACGGGCTTTCCCCTCTTCTGGCCCGGAGTCCTTCGTGTCCGAGACGGGCGCTGCTGAAGCCCACTTCCTCCTCCAGCGCTAGAGAAGCGTCTCCTTGCAGCTCGACCGCGCTCAGCAGCGCTTTCAGGACAGGCTAAGGAGCACGTGAAAAGGAAGCTCAGGGCTCACTTCAGCAGCTGATTGGCTGACCAGCACGGCCCTGTGCAAGGTGACACGCAGATCCGTGAAGCACTCCACATTTTCTAAAAGAAAGACAAGGCTTCGGATGAGCTTGAAGGGTACACGTGTGTACAGGTAGGAAGCGTCCTTTGGCTCTCCCACCGGGGTCACAGACTACACGGTAGATATACACACAGGAAGCCCTCTGCAATGAGGTTATTAAAATCTTGGCCCGTTGTTATATTCCAAGCGTCTCAGTTGTACCTGCCCCATGGGAGGCTTGCAGAAAATTTTTCTGAAATAAGACTTTATTTTTCAACTATCTGGACAGCATTCTCGACATACAGAACAAACACCCTTTTAGGCTCTTCAAGTATAAAGTAAATAAGACACAATCCTGCCCTTCAAGAATTTCCTGATTATATTGGAAAAGACATTTTTTCCAGATGAAAAGTAGTTCTCCAAACTCAGGATTTTGGAATATTTCTGAAAATCTTTTATGCTTAGCTTCTGTTCATATGTAAATACAACTTACCGTGCTATCTTTTTCATGTGTTGTGTCGTATTTCAGGCTCTAAGAACAGCTGTATAATATTCCCAAGTGATTATTTCAAAAGGGGGGCGGGTATGGGGTTTGTTTTTCCACCCTACTGGGGTCTAATTTAAGGCCTCACATTAGCTTGCATGTGCTCTACCTCTAAGCCCGTCCCTGCCCCGTGATTGTGCTCTCCTGATCCCCATTTTTGCTCTCCCCCACCTGCCCCTCCTGCCAGTAAATTCTTAGAGGATTTCTTCTTTTTCCTTTTGGACCACACCTGACGGGACTCAGGGGTCTATATGGTGATTAAACCCGGGTCAGCTGTGTGCAGAGCCAGCGCCTCCCACTGTACCATTGCTTCAGCCCCTGTGAGTACTTTTTTTCATTAAAATTTAGGCTAAATTTACAGGTTGTTCTTTTTTTTTTTTTTTGCTTTTTGGGTCACACCCGGCAATGCACAGGGGTTACCTCCTGGCTTTGCACTCAGGAGTCACTCCTGGCGTTGCTCAGGGGACCATATGGGATGCCGGGAATCGAACCCGGCTCAGCCGCGTGCAAGGCAAACGCCCTACCCGCTGTGCTATTGCTCCAGCCCCTAAATTTACAGTTGTTGAGCATTCATAGCATGGTTATTTTGTAACTGCCTTTATTTATTTATTTATATTTGCAGGAGGGCTGGGATTTCTGGCTTTCCACATCTGGGCTGGGCTGCGAGAGCAGGCAGGCATTCCGTCCTTGCATTCCGATTCCTTCGCTTGGACGTGTTCTTCACGTTTGTCTGGTAGATCACAAAACGGAAACGTGTTGCCCTCATCTCAGTGGTTCACGTAGGTTGGGCTCTCGCTTAGGACTTGCAGGGTCCGTCGGTGCCAGCTGGCCCGTCAGTCCCCAGGCGATATAGGGAGTGTGAGAGAGGGGGCTGGGGGCTGGGTGTGCTGGCATATGGGGGGCCGGGGCTGGGAACTGGCAGGCGTGTGCCCTTGCGGCCTTCCTGATACGTAGTCTCTCCCGGGGGCTGTCTCGGCCTCGCGAGCTCAGCTGACACCGTTCCCACGCAGGAAGCTCTCTCCCCCCTCCGCTTCCGGCGGCCCACCCGGACTCCGCCCTCTTCAGTTCCTGCCGGTGTGGCAGTCGGGTCTGGGTGGTTCATTCCGGCACCCGTCTCGGTATGTGCATGTGTGTGTCTGCATGTATGCCGCCGCGTGCATACGTGAACCAGCGCTGGCAGGTGAGGTTTGGGTGTTGCTTGCTTCCCTTCAGCAGTGCAGGTCTGGGTGGCACTGCCACCACCCCCTGGCTCCCTCAGTTTCCCCATGTCTGGTTTCTCGTGACGCCCTCTCTGTGTCTTCCGTGTGGTAACGGCTTCGTCGCTTCTCTTCCCCGTCTGCAGTCTTCTCCACAGGAAGCTTCTCGGCTGTTCCCCTGGCCCGCGCAACTGGACAGTCCCGGTGGCTCTGGGTCTTGTGTCCCAGGCCCCTCGGTCTCTACTAGACTCACAGCGTGTGGCCCCGTCAATGAATCTGACGCTCTGGAGGGACTGAAACCCTGGGGTAACACCAAGACCCCGGCTGGCCTGTGGGGTGTCCTCAGGCGTGTCTGTAGGAGGCTTGCAGGAGGCTTCCCGTTCTGGAGAACCTGCTGCTGGGTCAGTGCGGCCTCTTCTGGGGCCACGTCTCTTCCCTTTCTGCCCTCCCCGTTTCGCCATGAATGAGACGCTCTGGTTCATCTCAGAGTCTCCCATTGACAAGGAAATCTGCGCGGGTGTTCACGGGGTTTACAGTAAACCTCCTCCACGTCCCGTGTCCACTCTGCCCTGCCGGCGGCTGCAGATAAAGTGAGAGCACACAGGAGCGCTCATGTCAGAGAAACATTTTTTTTTCCCCTTGTCATTTTGGCCGCAAACGCTTTCGGAGCCGACTGCCTCGTATCTGTCCTTCGCAGGGCAGACTGTCCCAGTGCGGGTGCCCGGAGCGGGCTTCCCTCAGACCCTGCCGGGGTTCTTGCAGCACAAACAGGTGGCACGGCACCCCGCTCCCGGTTCACAGACTGAATGTGTGGGCAAGACCGGGCTCGCTTCGAATTCCACTTCTCTGTAATGTAATCCCAGTTTCAGAAATATGTCAAAATTCATAAATCAAGCTGTCACCATTAGTTTCCTGAAGCTGCGGTAGCTGTTACAGTCAGTGAAATTAAAATTCCTCTCAGCGCACAGTGTGGTTTGGTTTGTTGCAGCTGATTTTTTAAAACACCCCCCACCCCCTCCAGCCCCACTCTCTATATCTCGTCAGCCTGATCAGCTCGTTGTTTTGCAGAAAAAGCCTAACATGGGGCCAGAGGGACAGGACAGGGGGCACGGCTCTCCACGTGGCCCCCCTGCACCCCAGGAGTGATCCCCGAGCACCGCCAGCTGTGCTCCCGCACGTCCCTCAGGAAAGCATCGCGTTATTCAAAAGGAATTTTAAAGGAATTTAAGGTTCGTATATAAAAATGAGTGGGAGCCACTTCCCGCTGTCACGCCCCCGTGGGCCTGTGCGGCCCTGGGGGTGCACACGTGTGAAGGGCCCCTGCCCTGGCGTGGAGATTGCAGACGAGAGCTCGTGCACCCACTCATACACGCCTGCGCACGCAGGCACATACAGCACACATGCACACACGTTCCGTGCCTTGCGTGGCGCCGTCCCAGGCTGCGTTCTCGCCGAGGCTCCCTAGCCCGAGGGCGAAGCTTGCAGACGCGCTGGGGGATGCGGTGGCTCCCGTGCTGCACCGTGAGTGGGGCTGCGTCCAGGCCGTTCCCCCCAGGCAGGGTGCGCCACCGGCCGGGGCCCCCGGGACTGTGGTTTGCGGAGGCTGCACGAAGGCTGCACGGTTCCCCCCGGGTTTGCGCCCGAGTGGTTCTGAATGGGCTCATGTTTAACAGCAAGAAATGATTTCACAGTGGCCGTGACAAAAGAAAGACCTGTGCAAGAGAGAAGTAGTCACAGAAACCAAGGTTAACCTTGTTTCTGGGGAAGTACGGAAACTTGCAAGGCTGTTGTCCTTAAACCCATTTTGCTAGGGGTGTGTGAAGGTCCGTTTCGGCCAAAGGAAAATAAGAGGGAAATTTCCTATAATGTTAAAATATCCTTTCAAGCAAAAGTAAGGTGTTGCTCAGGGGTTTTTGAGTTAGTGGAAGAAAGCATCTGCCTTAGAAGCTGACCCGGGCTGGAGAGAGAGTACAGCTGGGTGCTGGCCTTGCGTGTGGCAGACCCGGGTTCGATTCCGGGCATCCTGTGTGCTCTTCTGAGTCCACCAGGAGTGATTCCTGAGTGCAGAGCCACAGTAACCCCTTGGCACTGCCGGGTGTAGCCCCCAAACAAAACATAAAAATAAAATAGGCCCCTAAGATGTGATAAAAAAAGTTATATGTGATAAGGAAAACCTAACAGCCCAGAGAGAAGACAGAAAACAAGGGACAGGCAGAACCAGTCGGCCCGAGTGAACCAGGTGACTGAGGTGGCTCTTTAGAAGGAACGGATTTCTCTTGTAGCAAGCACCCAGTTAGGCTTGCGATCAAGAGTGAAATGTCAGAGATGGCACCGTGGAAACCTGTCACTGTCATCCCGTTGCTCATCGATTTGCTCAAGTGGGCACCAGTAACGTCTCCATTGTGAGACTTGTGACTATTTTTGGCATATCGAATACGCCACAAGGAGCTTGCCAGGCTCTGCCGTGCGGGCGAGATACTCTTGGTAGCTTGCCGGGCTCTTCGAGAGGGGCGGAGGAATCAAAACTGTGGAAATCTAGAATATTTAATTTTTTTTTTCTTTCAGAATAAGCAAAGATGTTTGTAGATTAGAAACTCTGAGGTTTGATCCTGATAGATTTGAGTCTGGGAGGCCGGGCTCTGTCTCGCTGGGCGGAGTTTGTTTTGGACCCGAGTTTCGATAAACAAGACCTGGTGCCCGTGGGCACGTGTGTTCCTTGGGGCGCAGGGAGGTCCGATGTGCGCTGTGGGGGCAAGGCCTCCCCTCCCCCGAGAAGTGTCTGCGTCTCAGCAGTCGGCCCATGCTGTCCTTGCCGTCGGGGACTCCGAGTGGCGCACACTGTCGGAAGAAGCCTCCAGCCACGTTTTCTCGTGTCTGCGTTCTCCACATGCGTGTGCCCTTGACAGAATCGCCCCGAAGAAGTAGGTGAGATTGGTCCCCGTGCCGCCGCCCACCTGGGGGTGAGTTGCTCTGCTGCTGAGCAAGTTGCTAGAGCGGAGGCGCCTGCTCCAAAGTACCTCCCCCCACCACCACCAATGATGAGAAACCCCTGGGGCTGAGGCGGGGACAGACCAGGAAGCAGTTGTTGGTTCTGCTGTCCGAGAGGCTCAAGGTTGGACTGCTGATCCCAGGGGTTAGGGTGTGGACACCCGGAGAGGGGCTGGGGGCTGCTAAATAATGGCTGGGGGTTTGGGGGGGTGGAGAGGGAGAGGAAGGGGAGAGGGGAGAGGGAGAGAGCGAGAGCGGGGGAGGGAGGCGAATGCAAGTTCGTCTTCTGTAGCGTTGACCGTGGCTCTTTCCCTGGGGGGCCGGGGACTCAGACTCACGATTGGAGTCGGGAGTTTTGACTTGGGGCCCCTGGCGCTCGCTGGGTTGCTGTGAGCCTCTGAGCCTGGCGCGGGGAGTGTCGTTCACCCCGCCGCCACCACCGCCGCCTCCCCAAACTTCATTTCTTCGAGTCCGTGACAAAGAACTCCTGTTTGAAACGTTGGGAGCGGGGCTCCTCCTCTGTAACAGTAATTTAAATAGAACTGTCTGTCACACACCTGAAACAGTTTTGATCTGCAGCATATTTAGTGGTTTCTTTCCTTTTTTTTCTCCTCCCTTTTTTGGCCTGACAGCAGGTGGAAATTAAGGGGATCAAAGGAAGATACATTCCTATAAAACACTTTTAAAATCAGCACTTGGAAACGCTCTTGGACACCTGCCCCCTCTTAAATGCCGATCGCTTATCTCTCCGCGCTGGAGCCTGACGCGCGCCCGGAGCTGGGGGAAGGCTCCGCGCAGGCTGCGGGTTGGAGCTCGGAGCTGGGTCTCTGCTGCGGTGCAGTGCCGACTTCAGCGACAGTCGAGCCCCGACTTGGCACCGAGCTCCAGGATCTGTTCCTCGGGCACGCGCGTGCCATCTGCTGCGCCCCCCGCCCCGGCACGTGCTCGCCAGGGCCGCAGCCATGGGTCTGGCCCGGGCCCACTCAGGAATGCGGCGGGAGAAGCGCGTCACAGGCATGGTCAGTGTGGGCAAGGGGGGTGGGGCCTGAGCAGTGGGCACAGGGCATGGGGGGCTTCGGGGGGCTGCGGGGGCCAGTGGTGGGTTCTGGACCCACGGCTGGAGTTGGGGGCTTAGGGCAGCGGCAGGCGTGGGAGAGCCGTCCTTCGCCCTTGGTCTCCGGGGTGGCCCCGCCCTTCTCAGCAGCGTCCCGTGGCGAGACCTCCCGTGCCACTCTGTGCCCCAACCCGCCGGGCAGCTGCCGCCAGGGGCCACTTCCAGCCGCTGCACCTGCACATACCGCCCGGGGGTGCGGCCGGCCTGGCCTGGCCTGGCCTCCGCTCCCCTCCCCCCCCGGGGTGTCAGAGAGGCCTGCGCCTGACATTGTCCCCTCCGCCCGCGCCCAGCGTCCTGCTGGCACTGGCGGTTTGTCTGTGCTCAGGAGCCCCTGGGCCTTCTTTGGAGCTGAGTGTCAGTCAGCACCCCGACTTCCCCTTCAATGGGGAGAGAGAATTAAGCCTGATTCAGAGTCTTGGGAATTGGCAAACTGCGACCAGCGTGAGCGGCCGTGGCCCCGGCGGGCGTCTGCAGCGGCTCTCCCGGCCACGGGGCTGTGTGTTCCGTGTGCGTGTCAGGCCCGTCCTGCGAATGTGTGGGCACGCGCCAGGCTTGTGGGGTTATCACACTGGCCACGGGTCACACAGCCAGGCAGTGGAGGTCCCCTGGGCGGTCCGGCTCCCTGCCCCTACCCCCCACCCCGAGCTGCACGCCTGCCTCTCGGAGAGGCGTCCCCCGAGGTCGTGGCTCCCAGGACTCCCCCGAGGGTGACCAGAG
This sequence comes from Sorex araneus, assembly GCF_027595985.1. NCBI lineage: Eukaryota > Metazoa > Chordata > Mammalia > Eulipotyphla > Soricidae > Sorex > Sorex araneus. Next base: position 98,877,380 of record NC_073307.1, read on the forward strand.
ATTCTGCTTTGGGGGTAGATGTTGCAGATGTTCCAGGATGGTTAGGAATGGAGACGCGTTCGTAGATTCCGGGTCAGGGCTCCTGCTTGTTCATCCTGTCTGCTGCCGAGTAGTGGATATTCTGCCGCGGCTTGACGGGCGTTTGGAGAGGAATCCCTGCTGGAGTAGCGTCTGCCAGCGCGCGCCAGAGGGCAGGGGTGTCCGTCAGGCCTCCCGTAGACAGTGGACTCCTGCGGTCTGAGACGGCGGCGATGGCCAGTCACTCTGGGTGGGAGCCTGTGTGCGGCGCTGCAGCTGGGCCGGCCTCCTCAGGTGCCCCTCATTGTGTCCCGCAGCTTGTGTTACAAATCCTTCCCGAGCTGCGCCCGGCTCGTGTTACTCTCGGACATTTGAATAATTGGTTTAACGTGAGACTAATTTCTGGGAATGATTCATCGCTATTTACTTGGCACGGCTTAGTGGCAATGTTGAATTTACCCACTGGAAAAATCCAACAGGAAACCCTCCGCGTAAGTCATTTCCATAGCAGAGTTGGGGGGGCACCCAGGAGGCTGGGGTTGTGTGTTACCCCCTTAATACCAGGGAGAGGGGGAGAGCGTGAGCCTGAAAATGGGGCGGGGAGCCAAGAGGATGACGTTTCTCAGAGATGAGAACCCGGTTCCGGAACGGTGTTCCGGAGCCCCTGGCCACGCGCCTCTCGCTGCAGTGACCAGCCAGCGTCTGCGCTTTGAGAATGGACAGCCCCAAGCTGGCAGGGCCCCACTGGAGGAGAAGGCACGTCCCCCTGCTGGGGTTGCTACCCCGGGAGCCCCCAACTCCCTCCCACAACCAAACAGGGCAACAGAAAGTCCCGCCTGCTTCCTGCAGGGCCCCAGTGCCTGCGCCCCGCACCCTCCCTCCCAGTCGCCGGGGATGGGGCGTCTCCCACCTGGGGCGGTTTGGATTGGGCTGCCCCCCTCTGTGGTCCCTGGAGAACCTTTCAGAAGGGAAGAGGCAGTAAGGGCGAGAGAAAGCCGTTCTCTGTGGGCAGGACGAGACTCACACCCAGCAGCTCGGGGGGAAAGTGCTCACACGGAATGCAGCCAAGTGCTGTCCGCCCGCCACACGCACGGGCGTCCGGACGGGACAGTGTTCTGAGCGTATGGGCTCAGTCCCTGCCACCAGGAGTGATTCCTGAAGTGCCTGAGCACCACTAGGTATCCCCCCGCCACCGCCCCCCACCTCCAAAAAATGTAGAATAACAACTGACTTCTCGCATGGTCATCAACGTCTCTTCTCTGCTGAGCCTCTCTGATCCTCAGCCTAGTGCAAGGACCCGAGGGTGCCTGACCCGCCCGCTCTCCCGGGCACCCTAGCCGACTCTGCAGCAGGCCCTTTGGCGGGGAAACAGGGATTCTTGTCCAGTTCCAGGAGGCTTCAGGCCACATCCGTTAAATCAGCATTTACTAGACTTCCGAGCACATTCATCGATTTTGTTTAAAGAGGAAAACGCAACATTCCCCCTTTAGTCCGTGTTCAGGCCTGTGTGCGGCAGACTGGGCCCGCCCGACCTCTGGGCCCTCCTGCCGGGCTGTGGAGTGTCTGAATCTCCTGGATCTTCGGGCTTCCTGGCCTCCCGAGGTTCCTGCAGAAGCTCGATAGAAATAACGTGTTTGTGGCCGGAGACCAACCCACGAATCTGGGTGTCACGCGTCGTCCTTTCTGGCTCGGCACCCCCACCGGGAGACCCCGAGGCTTCCTGAGCAGGACCACCCGTTGCTGCAAGTGTGCTTTGGAAGCGTGGCCCGGCCCGCCCACCGCCCTGGGAGTTCTTGGCTGAGGCCGTCCCCTGCTCTGACGGTTCCCCGTGAGATGTGTCTGGGTTGCCCGGTGTTGACGGCAGCACCCGGCAGTGCTGGTGCCAGGGGGAGTGGTGGCGCAGTCGGCGGTGTTCTGTGTTCCAGGCACCGCTTCACGTGGCAACTCGTCCCTGGCAGCCTCAGGTGCCAGCCATCCGTATGGCCGTGCGCCTGCGCCCGAGGGCACACTCCAGGCTTGCCGGCGCCTCTGCCTGCTTCCTCGGGCTCCTGGCTCACAGAAGGGCCCGGGCAGAGCCAGGCGAGGGGGGGCTTCACGCTCCCCTGACTTACCAGGGGGGAGGCTCACTCCGGCATGGCTCCTCCCAAGGCGGCGTGTGTCCTCCCGTGTTTGAAGGAGACCTGGAAAACACCGCGCCAGGGAAGCAGACGTATCGCGACTGTGTGCTGGGCTGTGCCCTGTGTCTGCCCAGTGCCCGAGGTCAGGGAGTGAAGCGCAGTGCCCTGGACTTTGGGGAGCTGGACAGGAGAGCCGGGGAGAACCCCCCCGCCCAACCCCACCGCGCGCTGCGGCCGGAGCCCCCCACACAGGCTGGCCTGGCTGCCCCAGAAGCCTCCCCTCTTCCCTGGGGCCTGGTCGGGGGGGATCGTGAGCTCAGGACCCCCGTCTCGCTCACACCCACATCTCACTTCCCCGCCTGCCTCCACGGCCTATGTCACACTCCCATTGGCGGGCGGCTTTCTCGAGTGGTTTGCCGGATGCTCATGGCCACCGTGCTGCTGGGCCCCAGGTCCTCCCCGGCTGGGCCACAGGCATCGCCTGGGGGACGGTCACCCCTGTCCGGCTGGCCCTGACGGCAGGCAGGGAGCCTGTCCCGCTCTCGGCCACTTGCTGCCGGGTTTCCTGCCCAGCAGGTCCTGGCGGCCACTGTTAGGGCTTGTTCACGCTGCAGGAAGTGTCTCTGCTCACCCCGCAGAGCTGTAATAGCCTCTTTTTTTGGGGGGAGGGAGGGGTCACACCTGGCTCTGCGCTCAGGAATTACCCCTGGCAGTGCTCAGGGGACTATATGGGATGCTGGGAATCAAACCCAGGTTGGCTGCGTGCAAGGCAGACGCCCTCCCCGCTGTGCTGTGGCTCCAGCCCCAGCAGCCTCTGTTAGACGCAGGGTTTCCGCATGGAGCCCGACACCGTCCTCATTCTGGGGCAGGACTTGGGTGGCTCATAAGTGGAGCCCATGTCCTTGGTGCTGAGCCTTCTTGGAACTCCCTTGGGGCTCTTGTTGGGGGGATGGGGGGGTCATGTGGTCAGTGCTCAGGGTTTCCTCCTGGCTCTGCACGCCTGGGTCACTCGTGCCGGGGCTCGGGGGACCGTGCATGGGGCCAGGCCAGTGGTTTCCCTGCCACACTCTCCTCCCGGCCCTCCCAGCCAGCCCGTGGGGTTTCCCCTCGCGAGCATGAGGAAGCAGAAGGTTGGAGCGGTTGGTGGGTGCCCAGCTCCCGGGCGACACGGGCGGTGGGCGCGAGCTTTGCAGGCTGGAGGCCTGGCTGCCTCGATGGCAGTTCACAGAGCAGCGCTGGGTGGGGGTGGAAGGAGGGGAGGGTCGCGGTGAGCGGCCGGGTCGGAGGGATCTCAGGACCGCGCCTTGGGGTGCTGCTGACGGGGGTCTTGGAACCTGCCGAAACGAGGCTCTGCTCTTCCTTCCGACTCCACCATCGTCTCTCTCGCAAAGACCCTCCGGGCACCTGAGCGTCCGCAGATGGTGGTTTTTTTGTTTGTTTGTTTTGTTTTGTTTTTTGCTTTTTGGGTCACACCCAGCGATGCTCAGGGGTTACTCCTGGCTTTTGCACTCAGGAATCACTCCTGGCAGTGCTTGGGGGACCATATGGGATGCCGGGGATCGAACCCGGGTCGGCCGCTTGCAAGGCAAACGCCCTACCCGCTGTGCTACGCAGATGGTGGTTTGGACCCGCAGCGTTGGGCGCTGTCCCTGACGGCGCCGGCTTCTCCCTTCCCACTGCCAGGCGCCCGGGGCAGTGGAGTGGCCGTGAGTGTGGGCGAGGGCACGCGGCAGCCGGTGCCCAGACGCCAGCGCCCGACCCGAGCGTCTCCCCCGATCGGGCTCTCGGTAGAATCTCCTCCAGGCTCCACCCCAGGAATCGTGGAAGGTGGTGGCTGGGCTCCTGGTCTCTGTTAGGGAGAGAGGACTCGGCCTTCCTGGTGGGCTCAGGGAGTCTGGTGTGAGTGCGGTTGAATGGGAACTGTTTGTACCGCAGCGGGTTAAGGCCTGACCTGCCCCGTCACAGCGCCGGTCTGAATCGCGTCGCTCACTGCAGGTGGACTTTCCCGGCGTCCCTCCGAGTCTTCGGGCTTCCCAGGTTTTCTGGCGTTTAAGGAATCTCCTGTTGGAGCGTATATCCCCCGTCACCTCGTGGTCTGAGTAAACTGAGCTGCAAAAGGAATCGCCAATGATTAACTGCACTTACCGCGGGGGTCCGGGCTCTGTCTGGCCATCTCTGAGGCCGGAGCTTCGCGGTGACTTGCCCTGCCGGGAGGAGGGAAAACACTCCTGGTTCATTAGGGACAGAGGGCGAGAGGACACAGAGCACGGGGTCTCTGCCCCACCCCCCTCCGCGTCCACTCTCCTGTCTGCCCCTCCCCGGGCTCTGAGTATTGTTCTGCACTTTATCACGTTAATGAAACACTTTTCTTCCTGACTGGGACCGTCCTTGTGAAGTGCCAACTCCTGGGCTTTGGGGGCCTAGCGGACACCCCTGACTCGATGGGTCAGGACTTCTCTTGTCTCGTCGCCACCCTTCCTGAGGCCGCTGCTGACGCTGCGCGCGCGTTCCCACAGTGCTCACAGGAAGTCTCTGGCTTCTCGGCCCATCCAGATCACTGTCTGCTCCTGCCCCTTCGGGCCTGGGGCCCACGGGTCTTCGTCTTCAGGTGGGGCCTTCTGGGTGCAGCCCTCAGGCAGTGTGTCCGGGCCCCTTTGCCAGCCGCCTCCCTGCAGCTCCTCTGTGGGCCAGCCGGAGCCAGAGGCTTTGCTCCGCTTGGTGCCCAGCCCTGGGGGGTCGGGGAGACGGTGCTGCACCAGCCTTGAAGCCTCCAGGACACCTCTCCACAGCTTTCGTTTTTGTTTCCGTGTTTGGGCCACTTCAGGTCTGTGGGGCTGGGGAGGGGGACAGTAGGGAAGGCACCAGCCTTGTGGCTGACCTTGGTTCCCCCCCACCCCCGTGCACCCCATGTGGTCCCTGAGCACTGCCCAGGAGGGCACAGAGACCAGGGTGTGGCAGATCCGAACCAGGGGTGCTCAGCAAGCTGCATGGTCACGGGAGACGCACGGAGAGTTCTCCCTCCACGCTGTAGCAGCGACCTCGAGCCGACCCCGAGATTCCTCTCTGCTGGTGTCATTGTCCCCTTCCTGCCGGGGCCGAAGTGATAGCACAGCGGGTAGGGTGTTTGCCTTGCACGTGAGCAACCCAGGTTTGATTCCCAGCATCCCATACGGTCCCCCAGCACTACCAGGAGTAATTCCTGAGGGCAGAGCCAGGAGGAACCCCAGGTGAGACCCAAAAAGAAGAAAAAAAATCCAAGAGCCCAGGCCACAGGCAGGCGATGTCCAGGAGGGGCCCCTCCGTCACGGTGGGTCCCGGGCGCCTCTCCCAGGGCGGTGCCGAGAGGCACGTTTCCATGAGCCAGAGCAGTCGGTGTCGCCGCTGTGAGCAGGCCCGAGTGGGCTCAGGGCGGGGGCGGGCGGGATGCTGCACCTGTGCCCGTTTGTCCCTGACAGCGGGGGTGGGGGGGTGTTTCTGTCCTGTGCCTGCCTCCCGGTCGCCCGAGAAGCCGTCGGCCTGCGTCCTTCCGGGCTGCCACCTCACCCTGTCTCCCTTCCTGCCGAAAGCGGCCCCTCAGACCTAACTCGCTTCCCAGCTGGTGGGAATGAAAGGAGAAAGTGAGGGGGAAGGAAGCCAGAATCAGGCTCGCGCACAGAATTGATTTCTCGAACCCGCGTGACTCTAGTTCTGTACCCCCTGAGGAGCCGTCAGGAAAGTGCGGCTGAGCCGACGCTGTGGGCGTGGGCGGGTGCTTCGACCGCCACACACCTGTGCCGAGGGTGCGGATGGGTGGTCACCTTCAGTGCAGGGTCCTCGCCAGGTTTACATAAACGCGTTCAGGGCCCTTGGTGTCAGGCGTGACTGGGACCGGAGGACAGATTTCGTGTTTCTTCCCCAGACTGGACGTGCTCGCCCAGCGCCCTGCGGAGGGCCGGCGTCTCGGGCAGCTGCGGAATCTGCGGCGTGTTTCCCTAAGCCCAGAGAGCTGGTCCCAGGCAAAGCCGTTGTCCTTGCAGGTGGCTGACTCCGGCCTGGTCCCCGGCGCTGCGTGTGGTTCTCGGCGTGGAGCCAGGAGCAGCGTCACTGGGTGTGGTTCAGTGGCTCCCCACTCCCTGCTCCCCCCAAGAAGCGTCTCTCCAGAGAGAGACGGCCCGGGGCTCCTTAGCTCACTGGCCAGGCAGGTGGGCCGGAAGAGGTGCCTGGCGCTCCGGGTGGACGTCAGCAGCCTGTGGGGGCTCGGCCAGGGCACGCCTGCAGGGCCTAGCCACGGCAGCGCTGACCAGGACAGTCTCTGCCTGTCAGCTTTGGCAGTCCGAGCGCCGGGCAGCAGACGCCGATCCATCGGGATGAAGATGGGGGCGGGGCAGGGAAGGGCTCAGCCTTTCCCCGCAACCTTTCGAGTCTGACCGTACGCCAGGGCACACCCGAGGGCTCCTGGGGGGAGGTTTGCAGCTAGTAAGGGCAGGCGGCGAAGCACCCGAGGGAAACAACCTCCTTAGTCTTGTGACCCTTGGTGCTAGTCCTAGATCATCCTCGGTAGCTGCGAGGCCGGGTCTGGGGCAGCAGCTGGGAGCTGGAATAGGGAATCTGCCACACGAGTGCACACTCGCTCGCACCCATACACATACACACACACACACACACACACACACACACACACACACATACACACACACGGAAAATCAGGCTGCAGTGAGGTGGCTGCCCTGGTGACCTGTGTGGTTTGGAGCTGGATGCACCATTTCTCCTAAGGTGCCTGTTGGTGAAACGGACACCAGTGGCCGTGCTGTCGTCCAGGCCCTTGTATGGGCCAGATTGGGTCTTTATTTGCCGTAACACGGACACCAGCAGATAAGCACTGGGCATATGCCACCCTGCCCGGAAGGTCAGATTAGCGTCCCTTTGGTGGCGGATCTGACATCCGGCCATGGACTCGTCCAGCCCAGCCTACTCATCACCTGTCACAAGGCCCTTGGCCTTTTTTTTTTTCTTTTTTTAAAATTTTTATTGAATCACCGTGAGCTACAGTTACAAAGCTTACGTGTATGAGTTTCAGCCATACAGTGATCGAACGCCCATCCCTCCACCAGTGCACATTCTCCACCACCAATGTCCCCAGTATCCCTCCCCCTGCCTCTGTGGCAGACAGTTTACCTCTTTCTCTCTATTCATGAAGGCCCTGGATCTTTCTGAGCTTGTTTTCATGCTCTCGAAGTCGAAATGGTGACCTGCTCTCTTCGTAGCCCGACAGTTGCACAGAGGGAATGTTTCTTTTGCGGAAGGAGAAAGCACCCACAGAATACGACTGCAGCGATTGTTCCAAAGTTTTCCGTCTGTAGCGCCATGTTTAACGCTGAAGTCCCCCTTGGCTCGTGTGTGAGGAATAGCTGGTCTCTCCATAGCCTGGCGCACGGAACACTGGCCTTTGGGAAGAGGTTCCAGGAGTCACGGTGCACGGCCCCATGCGAGTACCCAGTGGGTCTGCTGACCCCCACAGTGTTGGCCCCTACAGAGAAACGGCTTGGACCCTGGGGTCATCTTCCTGTCTGGGGAAAAGCAAAAATGGTTTCCAGCAAATCCGCCGCTTCCCGGTGGCACCGTGCTGGGCCACGTGACCATGAGGCTCTACTTGCCTTCTGGTGTGAGCGAGAGTGGGCGTCTCCGCCCCGGGGGGCTCCTGGTCTCTCTCTGTTAAGGGCCCTTCGTTCTTGAGGCCCCCGCAGCTGGGAGCAGCCAGCGAGGAAGCTGCATCTGAGTGACCTGCTGGGCACGTATGGGCGGCCGGTCGGCCTTCATCCTCAGCGCCTTTAAAAATGTTTCCTTTCAGAAAATCCTGTGTCCTGTAGCCATTCTCGGTTTTATTACCATTTGTAAAACCCTGCCCTCGGGACTTAACCTGATGGGGAGGAGAAGCTTGGACTCTGAGCCGGCCGCTGAGCTCCTCGGGGTTCTCAAGCATTTGCTCCCGGTCTCGACTCAGGTGAAAATAATCGAAACCTCGGTGCTTCTAACGCAGGCCCCAACAGTGCGGGCGTTTTGTCTTGTCCGGTCACTCCGCACGCTCAAGGAGAGACATTTTTATCAACACATCTGGTGATGTTGGTTAAGGAAGGATAGGCAGCCCCAGACGCCGACCGAGGGCACTTCAGTTCCGAAGGCCGGCCTGTGTGCTCTGGTCCTGTTCATCTGGGAGCCCGTGATTCTAAGACAAATGTCATGAGACCGTGCCTTCCCGGCTCTTTATTTTCAGCTGTCATGTTGGACATAGTTTCCTGGTGAACATATCGACTTGGAATTTCCTTGCCGAGTTATTCGTGTCTATCAGATGTGTGTGTAAAATAGTGGGCTGCAGCGAGTTTGAGTGATTAAACCGCCAGTGACCTCTGATAAACTGACGTGCTGCTCCCATAGTTTAGAGGTCGCGGGCTCGAGCCCTGACCCGGCCGCTCCTGACTGGGGGCCGAGCCCCCGGAGCCCCGCATGCTCGGTTGCGTCCCGAATTCCCTCCAATTGTCAGGGTGATCCGGTCCGCATAAAGTGCCGTTCAGTCTTTGTTGTGGCGTTGTTGCCATAGCCAGAGCTGGGAGGGTGTTTAAACCTCTGTGAACTCCGAATTCCTTTATGATGATGGAATATTTCGTGTCTTTGACACTCTCCGCATGGAGTGCGTTTTCAAATATTTTACCAGGTATGTGTTTTTTGCAGGTTCATGTAATATATAAAATGCATTTCTGTTCCAAGAAAAATATGAGCGGTAAACAGTTGGGAGAGCGCGTGCATATTTCCCTTTATTATCCCGTCTGATGATTAATGCATTCAGCTATGTTCGACCAGGTTAGTGTTTAGTTTCGGTGGGGCTGTTTTCCTTGTGAGAGCAGAGGCGGCCAATCCTGTGCCGGGCCTGTCTTCCAGATGGAGTCTCTGCATTGTTTCCAGATCACGGTGCTTAAAGGAAGGTCAGATTTTCTTGTGAAAACAGATTTTGGATTAACTGTCTCTGCCCTGGCACACGCCCACCGCTCTTGCCTGCACTCTGGCCCACGGCGGCCGCGCGCAGGTGTCCCCTTTCAGCCCTCGCGGAGGCCGGGAGGGGGCGGCTGCTGCCCTGTGACCTTGGGGCGCGCCCGCTCTACACGCCTGTGCCCGGGTGAAGTGCAGGGGCCGGCGCTCGAGCCTGTGACCTGTTTCTGTCCCGTGTCCCTCCTGCCATCTCGCCCGCGCTGTGCCGGCGTGGTTGGTGGTGACGGGCCCGGAGTGTGGCCTGCGGGAGCCTCTGCTTCACGTGCCGGCCCGTGGGAGCAGAGTCTGCGGCTGGTGGTGGCAGCGGGAAGCCCAGCAGCCAGGCGGTGACCGTGTGCCGGTCGTGGCAGTGGCTTCTCCTGTTTTCCCAGCGTCATCCCTTCAGTCGGTGACTGTCACGTGCCAGCCATGTGGTGCCCGCTGTCCCGGGCTCAGGGTTTCAGAACGGCTACGCCCGTGCTCCTCGCGTTGCTCACGGTCTCGTCTTTGAGGACAGTCTCGGTCCCTCCCTCACAGGCAGCTACCGGGCGTCCATGTGGGTAAAGGCCCATCTGGACGGACACTCCTTGGCTCCAGAGGCCACCACGTCCTCAGCAGAGCAGGGCCAGGGGCCCAGGTGGGAGCCCTTCAGATATCTGGCGCGGTGGCGCTGAGGGCTGCTTCCTGCCCCAGTCGAGGGCTGGGAGCGGGAGCGTCGGCATCTGCACGTCCCGTCCCCTGAGATTTATTGATGGAGTGTGGAGTTAGCTCTGGAATCTTATCCTCATTCCATGTTTTAAACGTTCTTGTTAAGCGTCCGGTTCCCCTGGACTCGGAATCCTTTGGGGGAGTCGGGCAGAATCTCGCTCAGGAATGCGAGGATTAGCCAGGGTTAATCGTCCTGAAGTGACGATTATGCTCTAAGGCGATTAGCGTTTGAAATTATGAAACCGACACCAGAAAACCTGGGTTGTCGCGCCCGGCACGCTGGCACCCGAGTCGCTTGCACTTGGGTCCTCAGCCCCAGTGGCACGGGGGCGTCACACGGCCAGGGAAGGCCCTCGATGGCGGGTGGCTGTGGAACTAGCTCGTCTGTAGATACGGAGGTTGAAGCGGGGCCCTCACGTCCCCCTCAGCCCTCGGCAGGTCTGTGTACTCTGCCCGGGGGATTCCCCGAAGGACGGGACGAGCTTTGAGCTCAACGGCCGGTCTCCATCCCTCAAAGTGAGCTCCCGGTCTGAGGACAGAAGGCAGGGCGGGGGGGTGGGGGGCCTGGTTGGTGGCCCTCGTGCGGCACCGAGTCCCTGGGACATGCCGGGCAGGTGCCCCAGTGCGACCCGTGCACCCACCTGCCATCGCAGCAGACTCTGAGCTCCGAGAGGGCTTCAGAGACAAAGCAAGCCTGCGTGCGGGTCCAGGAGGGGGGCGGGGGACCCTCTCCAGAAGCTTCTGTGACCTCACTAACACGTTCCCTCTTGTTGGCGGAGGCCTGAAGCCTCACTGTTCAGGCGACACCTCGTATCGCCGGGGAAAGTGTCACCAGAGGGTCGGTCTTGCTGCATGTCAGCCGCCCGGTCACACTTCAGTAGCTGGGATGGGAGGTCTCGCCCACGGGGCCCAGCGCAGGGGGCCCCAAAGACTCACCTGACAGAACAGATCTGTGCCCCACCCCCCAACCCCAGCAGGGGCAGAGAGCGGGGCGACAGGGCCAGTCCGTCTGCGTGCCCGCGGTCTGGGGGTGCGGCACCCCGGGGAGCCTGGGGGGAGGGGTGTCGGCGGGCATGCACGTGAGTTCACGAGCCCCGTCCACGGGTCCAGGGTCCCGGGCTGAACACAGCAGAGGAGCGCGGCGTGTGCTCCGAGGAGCCCTCTCTGTCAACTTGTTTCCTTCGAAATAAGGTCGAAACTTGAGGGCTGGGCCCTGGGGCTCGTGTGATGCCCAGGGCCTGCTCCTCTGGCCATGCAGTGTCCTGCAGGCCCGACCGCAGTGCTCAGCTCACTGCCCGGTCAGCACCCTTGGGCCTAGGGTACCTCCCCCACCTCCTGACCCCAGCCTCTCCTGCCCCAGCTGGCAGGGAGCAATCAATGTGCCAGACTCACCCCCTCGGCCCTGAGACGGGGATTTGGCCCAAAGCAGCTTTCTCGTGTGTTTCTGTGAGACAAGTGCCCGGCTGTGAATGAGAAGCTCACTGAGGGCGCAGCAAACAGTGATGCCCCGGACATGGCAGAGCCTGGGCTGCTGCCTGTGTGACCCTCCCCGCAGCCCTCTGCACTCTGGCGCTGCACCGTCTTCTCTCCTGAAGACCGGGATGGCCGCCCGCGGGTCCTGTGGTGCAGTGAGAGACCGAGACGTGGAAATCAGGCCTCTCCTTTGAACTTGGCTTCTCGAGTCTCGCAGTCTGGAACCAAAGGGCCGGACGCTCATCTGTGCAGCTCTCGGCCTGTGCCCGCCTTCCCTGCGCCTGCAGGCCGGGGAGAGCAGGAGGCCTGCACGGGGGCTGCCGTCAGCGGCCCGTGTGTGCGTGTGTGTGCGTGTGCGGAGCAAGAGGTTTCTGCAAGGCACCGTTGTCTTCGTCACGCTCCTCCCTCGTTGCACCCTGCACTGGAGGGGGACCGGGCCTTGCAGGCGCCTCCTTCAGAGGCTGCTCCCCCAGGGCCCGGCCCCTCTGCTCCCCCTCCCCCTGCACAGCTCAGGCCGGCCAGCAGGGCCCTTTGCTCAGCACCAGGGACAGACCGGCCGGCAGTTTCCGAGGCTTTATCTGAGGCCGGGGGCCGTCACCAGACGGAGCAGGTGGGACCCTGCCAGCCGGTTAACGATTAAGGGCCGGGTGTTTGCCCGGGCCCCGAGGCGTGACCTTGTGCGGCCCGATGGCGGAGGAAGACGGGCACTTCGACAAGGCGCCTCTTGTCCCAGGCGCCCGAGAGCAGGGGGGTGCGGGGCTTCTCGGAGCTGCCGCGTGGTCTCTGCGAGGATGCAGTTGGCCCGGCCCTGCCGGCATTTCCGTGTCCTCAGGTCTGATCTTGTGGCGCTCACAGGGGGCGCTGGCTGCAGGGGCTGCTCCAAGGGCTGCTCACGCGCGCTCTCCACCAGGACGCCTCCTGGCCCGGAGCACCGAGGGGCACAGGAGGGAGCACCCAGGAACTGCTTCCTGGTGGGCTGCACCGCCCCCAGCAGTTCGGGGGAGTTTCTGCTGGTTTGCTTCGAGAAGACAGATTCCCAGGGCTACTGAGGGTCCTTTCCTTCCCCACTCCCTCCATGAACGGGTTGGGGGGGGGGGGGCGGTAGGTCAAACGGGGTCTGAAACTCCGGCTTGAGCACCAGGCGTTGTGCGTCCAGGATGACGCTCGCCTGGCCGTGAGCTCTGGGTCTGCGTGGCCGGCTGGGGTGGCTGTGCCGGCAGAGCCCGGGGCGCAGGGCTGCTCTCACGGGAACTTCTCGGGGGTCCACTGGCAGCCTTGGAGCTCCGCCTCCCGCCCAGCAGCCCTGGGGTCGGTCCCCGCCGCCCCGTGTCACGCGCACGCCCGCTGCGTGCAAGACCCTTCCCTCCCGCCCGGGAACAAGGGCCTTTTCTCCGTCCCATCAGCGGCACATAGGCAGCGCCTTCAGCGGCGGGCTCATTCCGTCCTAATTTCATTCGGGATCTAAAGACAAAGATTCGTATCTGCTCAGGCGGGAACGCGTGAGAAAAGTCGTGCCCAGCCCAGATGCAGAGGTCCGTCGCGGAGAAGTTGGCTGTTCATCTTGCCGGGCTCCCGGAGCTGAACTCGAAGCGTTTTTGGGGTCACATTGTTCTTTGTGCTTTCTGGGGGCTTCGAGAGCCTCGAGTGGCTCGCCCTGAAAAGCGCCTTTGTGCGGGCCGCCCCCTCGTGTCCAGGCAGTCGGGCTGTTGCCCCGAGACCCGCACGGGGAACCCGAAAGGCAGCACGTGTTTCACTGGTGGGAAGAGCAGCTTACCAGCCCACCCCACGGGGCCGGGGACTCGGAAAGGAGGGCGCGTGGGCCTTGGGCGGGACAGGGGAGAGGGCGGGACGGGTCGGTGCAGTTACCCCTGCCCGTCTCTCTCCGGGCCTTCTCCAGGGGAAACGGTGTTTCCGCTTCGTTCTGCTTTTAAATGGTAACAGGTGTTACAACATTGGTGAGAAATGAGGAATGAGGGGGCTGGAGTGATAGCACAGCGGGGAGGGTGTTTGCCTTGCACGTGGCCGACCCAGGTTCAATTCCCAGCATCCCATATGGTCCCCTGAGCACCGCCAGGGGTAATTCCTGAGCGCAGAGCCAGGAGTAATCCCTGAGCATCGCCGGGTGTGACCAAAAAAAAAAAAAAAAACCAAAAAAATGAGGAATGATGCAGATGCCCAGCAGAGGGGAGTGGGGCCTGCACCTGCCCCCCTGGGAGGTGGTGGGGGGGGACAGGCTCCCTGTGGCCCGCGGTCCTACTTGGGGAAGATATTGACACGCTTGTGGCCGTTGTCGCGTCTTCACGAGAGCTGAAGTCTGGAGACGGACGAGTAGATGACTTGGGAACTGGGGTGTGGACCCCGGGCACGCCTCGGCCCTGAGGACGGGCCACCTGGCCGTTCCCCCTGTGTGGCAGCACAGCCCGGGGTCATGCCGAGTGGATTCCACCAGGCATGGAGCGTGAAGGAGCAGTGAGGGGCACAGACAGCCCATGGTAGCAGCCCCCGTGCAGGAGGCGGGTGGAGAGGGTGTGGGAGAGGAGCGAGGGTGTCGTGCGGTGTGGGTGCTGTATTGTGTCTGAAGCAGTGGGAAGGATGAGTCAGTGCCTCGGGGAAAAGCGAAAAGCATCACATTAAGAGTGATTTGTGAGGGGCCGGGGCGATAGGACAGCGGGGAGGGCGTTTGCCTTGCATGTAGCCGACCTGGGTTTGATCCCCGGCATCCCATATGGTCCCCCAAGCACCGCCAGGAGTAATTCCTGAGTGCAAAGCCAGGAATAACCCCTGAGCATCACTGGGTGTGACACAAAAAGAGAAAAAAAAAAAATGATTTGTGAGGGGCTGGGGCAATAGCACAGCGGGGAGGGCATTTCCGGGTTCAATCCCTGGCATTCCATGTGGTCACCCGAGCACCACCAGGAGTAATTCCTGAGTGTAGAGCCAGGAGTAACTGAGCATCACCGGGTGTGACCCAGAAAGCAAAAGAAAGAAAAGGAATGATGTGTGATAAGGCCATAGTAATAGAATATCTCTGTACCACTGAAATTTCTCTTTCAAAGTGGTTTGTGTGGTGGAAAGATAACGACACGTCGTCAGGCTGCTTGTGTGTGTGGAGCGGGTGTGACACCCAGGGGAGACCTCCCGGAAGAGAGCAGAACGTGTGGCACTGCCCCCGGGCAGGGCCGGGCCTGAGTGCCAGCGCCGGCTGCAGCAGAGTCTCCAGGGCCTCGGTTCCCCTGGGTGACTGGCCGCAGGCTGGCTGGCTTCACCTGGGCCTCCCTGCCTCCCCCTTACTCTTAGCGCCGAGGAGCCCGGCAGTCTCCTCTCCCCTCCCTGGGGGTCCGGACCCGAGTCTGGCGTCCGGTCCGGTCGCATGTTCCCCGTGAGCACGGTTTGGACTTGGACTTCTCATCCAAGCCGTGTGTGACCTTGGGGCCCAGACCGGGGTAGATTAGAGGGTGGAGTCAGCGGTGTTTGTTCACTCGTGTGCTGGGGCACGCGCGTGTGTGGCGGTTACTGGGCTTTCGGCAGAACCAGCTGAGAAGGCCGTGGAGCTCACGGGCACCGCGTGGCTTGGCCCGGAGAGAGATTCGAAAACCGGTGGCCCTGCAAGCTGTCCTGTGATCTCTTGAACGCTCGTTTGGGGGCCACAGCTGGCAGTGCTCAGGGATCACTCCCGGTGGGGCTCAGGGCCATATGGGGTGCCGGGCCTTGAACCTGCGTCCGCACGGCAAGCGCCTTACCCACTGTCCTGTCTCTCTGGCCCCGACCACTCGACCCTATAAGGAAAGTCTCATCCCTGTGAGTGTTCAGTCACTCCCTCCCCCCCTTAGGGAAACATTGGAGCTTGCAGGTGAGCCCTGGGGGTTGAGGGCTTACATGTGTGCATGCCTGACTCGCCTCACGTAGGCCTTCTGATTCGGTAATAATACGGGAGCCCGGGGTGGGGGGGGGGGGTTCTAGGCCGTGAGCCCCGGGACAGCTCAGGACCCTGACACCTTAGAGGCCTCCCAGCCCCGAGCCCTGGGCGCACACCCCGTCGGTCCTGCTGCCCATCACACCCTGCGTGGAATCCACAGATGCAGGGGTGCGTGGGTGCCGCCGAGCTCCCCGGCATCAGCAGGCTCGCCCGGCCCTCAGCCTCCCTGCCGCTGCGTCCTGGCGGGCCGCGGCCGGCTGCCTCTGGGGAGAGGTCGGTGGTCAGGCTGGTCCGTCCCCCCTGTAGAGGCCACTCGTACCCAGGCACGCGCCGTCTCTCCTCCTGGGCCCCCAAGGACTCGGGAAATGGGTCAGACCAACACGTGAATCAAATTAACTCCAGCTTCACTTTGACCTCGAGGCAAAAAATTCATTCCCTACTAGGACACGCGGGCGAAAGACTTAACTGCACAGCGATAATAAGGGAATGCCCACAAGAGGTACTCTATATTGGAATATTAATTGTGTCTCCTTATCCAATTCCCAGGGAGGTCGCCACTGCGAAGATTACATTGCATTTAAAATTAGAGGCCGGCGACCGTTAAGCCAGCTTCTCTGCCCACGTGGGTTCACGTCAGGAGCTGCCGCTCAGGGTGCCGCCTCCCTTGCTGGCCGCTGGGGTCAGGGTTCATTCATAGCAGCAGCTCGAGCATGTTGTGGCTAAAAGACTCATAACACACCAAACCCCCAATCTACCTCATTTTGCGGGGGGGGGGGGATTGTTTGGGCCACACCCAGCAGGACTTGGGCTGACTCCTGGTTCTGTGCTCAGGGATCATTCCTGGTGGCACTTTGAGGGACCTTTTGTGATGCCAGGGATAGAACCCAGTTAGCCACTTGCAAAGCAAGCATCACTCTTGGAGGAGAGAGGTGGGGAGAGGGAGAGGGGAGAGCGAGAGACATCTCGAGTGATGGTTTGAGCTAGAAGCTGACGACAGCCACCAGACGGCTGGGAAGTCCCACGTGCTTGGCCATCCACGGTGGCTTCTAAGTAGCCCGGATGCCAGAGATGAGGTCGTGTGGAAATGAGAAAATGTTTTGAACTGACTGAAAAGAAAACCTTTCTGGATCTGTGAGATGAAAAATCAAGTAATCTTTAGGACATTGCTGTTTAAACGATTGGGGGAAAATGTTTGATCGGTGATACTACTTTTTACCTGAAGCCAATAAAACTGTTGAAATCAAAGTAAAGAAATCAAGAAGAATGGAAGTGACTTCAGTGGCACCGTTATGGGATATAATTTCCACAAATTTTCTTTTTGATAATTCCACTTGACGTTTGAGTGTATGTAACCAGCAATGTAAGATGGATTATTTTGCGCCTCCTGAGGGGCCAGGCCGGGAGCGTGGTGGGGTTGGGAAGGTGTGAAACATGGAATGCCTGAAGCAGCAATATCCTGAACAGCTTTGTAAGTCGGTGTTTAAATCAAGTTTCAAGAAGTTAAAAAAAAAAATGGAATGGGAGGCACTAAAGTAGGGAAGAGAGTAGAAGGCCAGTGTCCTCTGACACTGGGTATTGTGGAGGAGATTAATAAAATCAGTAAATCTGTCAAAAAAGAGAAGACACACAACTCACCTCAGAAATCAAAGGCTGGCCCGCCCCACCGCCGCGACCCCATAGGTGCGCAAGGAGCCACGAGCGCAAACGTGATTCCTCCCAGCCCTGCGCCCAAGTGGAGAAGCAGCCGATGCAGTGAGTTTCCTTCCAAGACCCCAAACACCGAGACGGAACCGAGATTAAGTAGGAAAACCTCCGTGGCCTGTATTTTAGAAAAGGAGCTTGTCGTTCCAAACTTCCCTTGGTGAAATCTCTCCGGCACCCCGTGGTCTCCGTGAAGTAAATCCAGCATTTGAGGAATTCAGAAAACAAAGAAACAGCCAGAGGAGGACCAAAGTAACCCGTTTACAGGGAGAAACGCCTGGTGCTGCCATGAGGTTCCCGCGGGGCCCTTTCCCGGGAACTGAGGGACCCGAACTGGGATGAAACTGTGACAGAAATATCTTGGCTGTCGGCACCCGGCACGCCGGGCTGCGGGGCTCGTGACCTGCCGCCGGAGTGGAAATGGCCCCCTCCGCCGTGTCCTCACGCTCCCCCTGGCAGCCAGGGCTCGGGGGTCTCTCGCAGCTAGAGAAGCATCTGGGGATGAGAGTTCTCGCCCTGCCGCAGCAAAAGTGTGCAGTGAACTGCAGGTGGGGAGCAGTTCCCCCACCTTGATCGCGGGCGACAGTTCGGAACGTCCAGGGTTTGGCCGATCGGCCGGGCAGGACCATGACTGACTCCAGTTTCGTCCCCATCCCCGAACGCTGCGGCACGTGGCCTGAGCAGAGAGAGATGCACACGTCTCAGTGTGGGTGCGGGGCCAGGGCCGGGGGTCAGGAGCACATGAGAAGGGGGTGCTGGCCCTGGACGTGTGCGCCGGGAAGCAACTCCGACAAGGAATCTTGCGCGCCGACGGGTACGTGTGCCCCCTTGGCCGGTGCGTCGGTATATACAGGTGGGTCATTCTCAAGTGCCAAAGAAACACAAGGAGAACTGCCCCTCCGAGCAGCTCCGAAAGCCGTGGGCCAGTGCGGGAGGGGGCGCCCGGGCCGAGACGAGGGCCGTGTCCTCCCACCCTGGGGCCAACCGAGGTGGCCGGAACCAGGTGCTCACTGGCTCCCCTCGCCCAGTTACCTCATGACAGTGTGGCCGGGGCCGCGCGCCTCGACGCGGTGACTCACCCACTGCAGCTCCCGAAGCCGTTCCCGACATGTTGGGGAGAGAAAACAAACAGCCCGTCTGACTGATGGCGTGCCAGCCGGAGAACCCTCGCTCGCTTCCTGGGCGTCCCGGCCCCGGACGCATGCTGCTCCCGGGGGCGGCCCCGCATCCTTCCTCCGCGGCGCTTCAGCCGTGGGGACCAGCTCCCCCGCCGGCTTCTCCAGGAGCTCCGGTTCACCCCGTGCCCGCCCCCTTGTGCTGTTTTTAGCAGCCGCTTTCCTTTCCTTCAGAGAAAACCCTGCACTGCTCTACTCCTCGCACCCTCCTTCCTCCCCCGGAGATGTGCTGACGTGTTGGGATACTCGGGCGGCAGCGGGGAGGCGCTGGATTTCCTGCCGGGGCAGCTGCCCCCTCACCCTGCTCCAGATGGGCCCCCCACAGGCCCCGCGTCCTCCGCCCTGGCTCTGACCCCCGTGCCCACGCTCCCACTGACCCAGTGCTGGCCACTGCACCCCCTGACCCTCGCCAGCGGCGTCCTGGGCCAGCCCGGGTAACCGACACCAGCCACTCTCCACCCCGTGGAGACGACGTCGCCGCTCCCCATCCTGCGGCCGGGTGTGAGGGAGCCTCAGGTGGGGCCACTCCAGCCTCTGTGGCCTCAGGCCCCTGCTGCCCTCCAGGGCCACCCTCTGGGCTGGGCTGGTCACCCCGGACCAATGCGTGTGCAAGGCCAAGCTCAAGTGAGTTACGAGGAAATGAACTCAGCACGGTGACATAGAAGCTTCTAGACCAAAGGTAGTTGCATAACTGCGACGGCCGGACTCTGAAAGGCTTGGCACCCGCCCGACTGCACCCCTTCCCGCTGCCTGCGGCCTGGCGGCAGATCAGCCCCCAGATACGGCCGTTCTAAGAAACCGAGTCAAGGGCTGGAGAGAGAGTTCAGTGTGCGACGACCCAAATTGATTCCTGGCACCTCATAGGGTCCCCAGACTCCCACCAGGGAGTCCCTGAGCACAGGGCCGGGAGTCAGCCCCGACCACCACCAGGTGTGATCCCAAAACAACAAAAACAACTGAGTCTAAGTGGAAAGGCTTCTCCCACGACTGACCCGGGGAGAAGTCAGTCTCGGGACGGTGTCCAACAGAGAGGGCACCTGCCGTGCATGCAGCCAGCCTGGGCTCGATCCCCGGCCCCCATATGGTCTGAGCCCCACCAGGAGTGGCCCCAAAACAAATAATTCACTCCCTGGTGCCACTGCAGAGTGGCAGAAACCCGAACACTCCAGCACCTCGTGTGGGTGTGTGTGGGGGGGATATCTCTGTGTGTCTGTGTGTATGAACGTGCCTGTGTCTGTGTCTGTGTGTGTGTGTGTGTGTGTGTGTGTGTGTGAGAGAGAGAGAGAGAGACTGGCTGGGGCATTTCCCACAACCGCAGACAGTCCCGGGGACGGCGGGTGATGGCCACTGAGGCGTGTGTGTGCCCTGCTGCCGGCTTTCCGGAGTGTGACCTTGTCTCTCCTCCTCTCCCCAGGTGAACGAGCTGGACGGCATCCCCCTCATCCTGGACAGCTGCAAGCTGGACGACCACAACCCCTGTATCCTTGCACGCCCGGCCCCACAGGTGTGGTCCGGCAGCGGCCGCGGAGAGCACGTTGGCGAGGCCGTCCCCTTGCTCGGCCCCGGGCGCGCTGCGGGCCCCTGGGTGTGTCCTTGGAGGAAATGCGAGGCCGCAGCCCCTGGAAGGTGTTTTACCCGTCAAGCCCCCGGCCCGGGGCCGTGTCGGCGAGGCTGGAGTGTCCGTCGCGTGGGGCCGCTGGGCAGGGAGCTGGTGCTTCTGTGCCGTGTGTCCAGGGGCTTGTCAGCTCTCGGAAGCTTCCTGGGGAGCAGGAAGGGGAGAGCCAGCGGGGTGGGCCCGGTGGCCGGGGCTCGCGTGTGCGTCTTTATGTCCGTTCCTGGCAGGCGTTGGGACGGGGATTGTTCTGGCCGCTGGCCCTTCCCACATCTCTGCTGCCCGTCCTGGCTCCCGGCTTTGGCCCACGGGCTGCTCAGAGCCGCGTTTCTGCATTTCCGGTTGGCGGGAATCTCCTGCTCCTTGGGGGCCGGGAGCCCTCCCCGGCCCGTGCGTCCCCTGCCTGTCTCCATGGCCCCGTGACCAGGAGGTGGCCCATGGCTCTGTCCCGCCATACAGATTCTCTGCTTTGCCTAGTCCCAGAGAGAGGCTGGGGGGCGTCGCACTGGGCTCGTTGGGGGGCATCAGGCACGGCTTCCTCGGCTGCTTTCCTCGCATGAAGGTGTGCCGTTGGCCTGTCCCTCCGGAGTGACCTTCTGTCTGCAGAAACGCTTTTTTGCCCGAAAGTCTTTGTGTAATTTAGCTGTGATTTGGCGTGTGCGTTGTCTGGGCTATATCCAGCAGTGCTGGGGCCTGGGGGTGGAGGGGTGCGTGTGCTATTGGGAACTGACCCCAGGACCCTGCACACAGCAGCCATGTGCCGTCTTCCCCATCGGGCTAGTTGCCACCGGTGCAAGTGGCGTCACCTCTTTAGTTATTTATTTCAGCCTTTCTGTATCAGAGACTTTCTTGGCTTTTTGTTTTGTTTTGTTTTTGTTTTTTGGGTCACACCTGGTGATGCACAGGGGTTACTCCTGGCTCTGGACTCAGGAATTACCCCTGGTGGTGCTCAGGGGACCCTATGGGATGCTGGGAATTGAACCCGGGTCGGCCGCGTGCAAGGCAACCGCCCTCCCTGCTGTGCTATTGCTCCAGTCCCGGAGACTTTCCTGCAAACAGCATGCAGATAGGTTGTTTTTTTTTTTTCCCTCATTTGAGGTTTTTTGGATTTTGTTTTTCTCGTGGGGGGGTGAGAGCATATCTGGCGGGACTCAGCTCTGGCTCTGCACTCGGGGATCACTCCTGGCGGGCTTGGGGGCCAGATGGCGTGCTGGGAATCCAACCCGGGTTGCCATGTGCGAGGCACGCGCCCTGCCTGCTGCGTTATTGCTCCGCACGCTGAAATATCTAACGTAGCTCACGGATGCAGCTCTGCGGAAGCCTCCGCTTGACCTTTTTTCTCTCTCGTCTCTTTCCGATTTACCAGCTGCATTATTTTGAGTGACTTGTTGGGTTCTCTCTTGCCTTTGTTCTGTTAAAGCTTCCTGAAACCGAGCCTCCTGCCTCCCAGCCCGGTGCCTGCTCCTGTCACACGCCCCCGCTGTGTCCCCCGTGTCCGTTCCCATCGGCGTTGTCCTGGGAAGGCCACATCGCACCTCCTCCCGCTCCCGACTGCAGCTGGGGGCACCTCTGCCTCGGAATTCAGGGGACTCGCAGAGTCTGTCTGGAGAGGCACCGGGCGGGGCCCCTCCCCCTGGCCCCACCCGGCCTCCCTCCTGCCCCCTGGCACCTGGTGTGCCCTCCAGGGGGGTCAGCCCGAAGCGAGCCTACTCGCCTGCTCCCCCGCCCCCCATCCCCGCTGAGCTCTGGCAGGTCTCGAGCGTCTAAGCTGGGGTGAGTCAGAGGAGGGTCTGGACGTCCCGTGAGTCCGACTCCCGCTGGCCCCGCTGCCCTGTCCCCACCCTGGGCTGTGCGTCCCTGTGTTCCGAAGCCCCCAAGGGCTCCCTCTGCCCCGCCCGCCCGCCCCAGAGGCAAGTCCGTTCAAAGCCCTCCGGGATTTCCAGCTGGGGGGTTGGGGGGGACGCGAGGTGTCCGAGGGCGGCCCGGCACCCCGCGCCCACAGCGGCAGCGTCACAGGCCTCGGAAAATTCCAGCCCCGAGACCACAAGGTCCAGTTGTCGCTCGCCGGCTATGGCGAGGGGAGTCCTGTTGTTGCCGTTTCCAAATAGAAACAGCTGAGCTGTATTTGAAATGTTTTTCTTTCATTCTTTTTTGATCTGTGTTTTGATCGCTTGTTCTTGATGTGGGTTGTTTTTTGGTTTTGTTTTTAAACATTGTTTTTATTGCAGGGGGCGGGGCGGGGGATGGCATGAGACTCCAGAGTTCTTCAGAAATTCTTCTGTCCTTTTTTTCCTTCCTCCCTTTCCCTTCTTTTCCCTCCCCTTGTCCCTCCTTCCTTCCTTCTGGAATGTTCTTCCCCAGGCACATTTCCCTGAGTGACCTTAAATAGCTCTTAAACAAAGACCGCGTCTAAACAAGGGCGGCGTGTGTGTGCTCGGGTGTGGGCAAGGCTCCGCGCGTCATGTGTGCCGTCACGTGTGCGTGCTTAGCCCGCCAGCAACCGCATGGACCCTGTGCTGTTGCACATGTGTTGTCACGTGCATTGTCACATGTGCGTGCTTGGATGGCCGGCAAGGCCCCGTGCTGTCGTGTGTGTTGTCACGTGTGTGTGCTTAGCCGGCCGGCAACCTTGTGGGCCCTGTGGCTGTTGACACGTTGTCGCATGTGCATGTTTAGATTGCCGTAAGGCCCGTGCTGTTGTCACATGTGCTGTCACGTGTGTGTGTGTGCTTCGCTGGCCGGCACCCGCATGAGCCCCATGTTGTGGCACGTGTGGTCAGGAATGTCTGGACTCAAGACCGCGTGGACACGCCTTCCTTGGCCTCTCAGCAGCCCGCGGGGCCTGAGGCTGGAGGGGAGCAGAGGCGGGCGTGGGGGCTCTGTGCTGAGGATCCCCCAGCAGGTGACCGCCTGGCTGTCCCGTGCGCAGTGGCCCCTGACTCACAAGGCCGGGGCTTTCGCCAGAGCCACGGAGCCAGGATCATCCCCAGCATCACAGAAAGCAGAACTGTTCCACCCATGGCAGCTGGGAGCATGCCCGGGTGCCACAGGACCTTTGAGTCTGACACCACGAGAAGCGCACGGACGTCTCGTTTCTTGTCGACTCTTTTCTCCCGTGGTCAAGACGCTTCTCAAGACCCGGCCCCGGCACCTGCAGGCTTGCTGCCCGCTAGGGGGAGGGCCGGGAGTTCCCACACCGCCAGCCCCCGTGCAGCCTGTCCCACCGCCTCGGCTTCCTGGCCTCTGTCCCCTACCTGGGCGTCGGGCCTTCTCGGGGTCCCCGCGCATCCTGTGGCCTGAGCTCGGCTCCTCTTAGCCTTGGTCCGAATACTTCAGCCTCCTGTCAGGGGTCCCAGTGGCAGCCCAATACCCCCTCACTGCCAGGCCCCTGCCCGTCTCCCCTGGGCATTTGGCAGGTGGTTTGGCCTTTTGCCCCCCGAGGTGGCGGGGCGGGTATCGGCGGCCCAGGGAGCGGGGCGAACCCTCGCCCTCGCCGTAAGGCTTGTTGTCCAAAAGACCTTCAGTAACTCGCCTCAGAAGCTCGAGCGCTGAGCCCTCACCCCGCCCTGGCCCCACAGGAGGGAGGGGAATGTTCTGGAAGCAAAGGCAGTCCCGGCCCGGAGTGTTGGGCGTAGTGTTGGGGCGTCTCTCGTCATGGGGGCTCCTCCTGGCGCCGTCAGCACGCGGTGCAGGCTGTGTGCTCAGGTCCGCGTGTTGGGGGGCGTCGGGGAATCCCTGTTGCGTGTGTAGGTGGCTCTGGGCGAAGCCACGGCGGGTCCCCAGTGCTCCCGAAGGCGGCGGCCATGTGCCGGGGCGCCCACCTCCCTGAGTCCCGGCCTCTCCCCGGCTCTGCTGCCAGGGCTGTCATGTGGGACACTTCAGAGACCGGAGGGAACCGGGGTTCCTGCAGGACAGGCCCGTCTCCCTCCCCTCTCCGAGGCGTGTGGAACCGCCCTCCCTCCCCTGGCGCTTTCTTGGAGAGCCGCGACAGCCTCCCTGGGCGGGGGCGGGCGCCCCCCCTGACACCCCTCACTCCCAGCCCGCCCGGGAGCATTGTGCCTCAGGCTCACGCCTCCCGTGTGGTCGCTGTGGAAACTGAGGAAGCCACACACAGAGCGGCACTTGACGGTGAAGGTGTTTGGTTTTTCCCCCTTCAGCCAAGTCCTGAGAGGGGCGCGAGGGCCCGTGTGAATATTAACCAGGACTCACTTTCATCTCCGCTGGGGGGCAAGCCCCCGCACCCCGTTCTCGGGAGCCACAACTGCCCCGTCAGCCTGGCCTGCAGCTTGGAGCCCTGAGGGCCGGGCCGGGGCCTGAGAGGGCTCCCGGCACACGCAAGACGGGCAGGACGGCCACGCGGGGACTGCCAGTCTGCCGCACGTCCACACTCACTCTCACATATCCTCAGCACGCACCACACACACACACACACACACGCCCCGCATACCGTGTCACATTTCGCACACATTCACTCTCATTCTCATTGATACACAGATACACGTTCCAACACAGATACATGCCACACACAGACTCTTACATACACATCCCCTCACGTACTGTGTCACATCTCACATACACACACACTCACATTCTCATACACAGACACACATTCAAGGTATTCCCTCACCACACACACAGAAACTCACTCACATCCCCTCACGTACTGTGTCATATCTCACATACACACACTCACACTCACACAATTCTCATACACAGACACACATTCCCACACAAAGGTATTCCCTCACCACACACACAGAAACTCACATCCCCTCACATACTGTGTCACACATCTCACATACATTCACATGTTCTCACACTCACATTCTCTCACACACACACACACACAGATGTACATACCACACAGAAACTCATGCATCCCCACAATACTGTCACACATCCCGCATACACATGTTCTCTTACATGCACACACACACACACACACACTTCCCTACACACAGATACACACTCTCACTCCACACAGGCACAAATACTTTCTCACAGTGTGTCACATTTCTCACACATGTTCTTTCACACATCCAACATACACCTATCTCATGCACACTCATACACCCCAACACATGCTCTCTCATACGCACACACGTATACTCACACACACATCACACACACATGCTGTCTTGCACACACACACTCTTACATGCACATATTCATATGTTCTCTTACACACACACAAGATCGTTTTTGCCCTTTGTGTCCTATTTTGGGGGAACAAAACCCCCTCTGCTGTGGGCCCCGCCCCCCTGCCTGAGACGACACTGAATTCTCTCTCGGCAGGCAGGTTTTGTTCCCAGAGCCCCTTGCACAGGAGGGTGAGGAGCCTCGGCCTGTCCCTCTTGGGCTCCTGGGTTTGTGCGGGAGGCGCTACCAGAAGTGCTCAGGGCTCACTCCGTACTCCTCTCTGGGGCACTGACTGGAGTCACTGCCGCCCCAGGACCGGGGGACTCCGCCTCTCTGTGATTTGTCCCACGGTGCTCTTGCTCCCTCCCTGGCGACTCGGTGACCTGGTGCAGCTGCGTGGACGCCTGCCTTCGCTTGTGCCTCCTTGTTGACTCGTAGGGTTAAATCAGTGACGTGCCTCTGTGTGCTGGTCATGGGCGCCCCCTGCCCCTCCCCCGGCCCCCAGAGCGTCTCTCGGTGATGGGAGGCGGGGCTGACGAGGCTGCCAGTGCTTCCTTGACTCCCGCAGTCCTCACCCAGTGGGCCGTCTACGCCATCCGGAACCTGACGGAAGGCAACAGCCGGAACCAGGACCTCATCGCCAAGCTGGAGGAGCAGGGGCTGGCCGACACGTCGGTGCTGAAGAAGATGGGCTTCGAAGTGGAGAAGCGCGGCGACAAGCTGATCCTGAAGCCCACGGGGGACTCTCCCAGCGGGTGCGTGCGGGCAGGGGCGGAACCCCCGCGGGAGCCCGATGGCAGCCGGCCCAGGTGCTCCTCGTGGACGCAGAACCTCGGCCTGGGGGAGCTTGCTGCGGCTCCCGGCTCGCTCGGGCCAAGGGCCAGTCTGGCCCGGTTTTTTATTTTCCTTGTTTTCGCTTTTGTTTGTTTTGGAGCCGCACCTGGCAGTGCTCACGGCTTACTCCTGGCTCTGTGCTCAGGGATCATCCGCTCCTGGCGGGCTCGCGGGTGGGCTTGGGGTGCCGGTGGTCAACGTGCCTCCTGGCTGTGCTGCGGCTGCGGTGCTTGCCGTCCGCGGAGCTGCGTCATCCGCAATGTCGTTTCTCTTCCCTCCTCAGTGACTGAAGGCTCCGGGCACGCGCCTGCGACTGGGCCACCTGTCCCGCGGGGTTCTCTTCGCGTGCAGCCTGCGGATCTCGGGTGTGCGAAGGTTTCCCGGCACCAGTCGAGAGAGACCGGCGTCTCCCGGGTGGCAGCTCACGGCCCCGTGCGTGGCCGCGCCAGAGCGAGCACCCACGCGTGACCTGTTGCTGTTTGCTTTGAGCCTGTCCCTGTCTGCTTGCCTCTGTCCCCGTGGGCGCCATGTGTGTGTCCGTGATGTGTTGTACTTGTTGTGCCCGCGAACAATAAAGTCTCGGCCGCAGGCGTGCCCCCCTGGCTCGGTGAGGCCGGGCGTGCCCGGGCCCCGCACGTCCCTTCTGCCCCCGCTCCTCATGGGCCCCCGGCCGCTGCCTCAGCACCTGGAGCCGCTTCTCGCCGACCCAGGCCGTCCCCTCCCTCCCCTCCTGCCGGGACTCGTTTTCGGTGAATTGATTCGAGAGGTGCTATGGGTCCCGAGCTCCCTCCCGGGGACGGCCCCTCTGGAGCGTGGCACAGACCCGGGCTGCTGACTCGTCATTCCAGAGCACGGGAGCCGCCCCAGACACGCCCTGTGCCATGCTCTGCCGGGTGCCCGGCCCTCGCACAGCCACGGTGCTGCGGGGCCAAGCCCGGCCCGGTGGTGTTCACACGGCGCCCGGGAGCCTGGGCTGGGTGGGGCACCGCTGAGCCACTCGCTGCCGCCTGCCCCGAGTCCTGTGCAGCTTCTGGCCGTGTCCTTCCGGCTGCAGGCCCTGAGCCCTCGGCCCTGCCGGAGTAGGTGCTGTCCTCAGGCCCGTCCTGCGGGAGGAAGCGGCTAGGGCTGGGGCGCCGTGTCCAGCGCTTTGCCCGGGCCTTTGTCTTCCTGCCTTAGCAGTGGGTCGGGATTTGAAACTGCTCCCACAGGTGTACGGTATTTGTACGGTATTTCCCCCCCCCCCACAAGTACGAGAGGGGCCAGAGGAGGCGACTCTGGGCCCCGCCGAGCTCTGTGCCCAGGACTGGCCCCTGGCAGGCCGGGGGAGCTGGCCTGCGGTGCCGAGGGTTGAGCCACAGTCGGCGGCACACCGGTGCCTGCCTTCCTGCCCACGTGCTCCAGCCCCCGTTTAGCAGTAGGGTTTGGCCATAATGAAATCTTCCGTGCCAGCTGTTAGCGGGTCCCAAACCAGAGTAGATTATTCCCTGTATGGTAACTCCGCTGCCCCCCAAAGTCTTTTTTTTTTTTTTTTTTTTTTTGCTTTTTGTGATGCACAAGGGTCACTCCTGGCTCTGGACTTAGGAATGACTCCTGGCGGTGCTCAGGGGGCCCTATGGGGTGCTGGGGATCAGACCCAGGTTGGCCAATTGCAAGGCAAACACCCTCCCCGCTGTGCTATCGCCCCAGCCCAAGTCTACAGTCTCTTTAAGTGGCCGGGCAGGAAACATCACCCCTGCTCCCACCCGGGCTTCTGAAACCCCCGGGTTGTCCCACAGCGACCCCCCAAGGGCTGTTCCACTCCGGGACAGACTGGTCCATTCTCTTGGCTGCATTGACATCCAGAATTTCAATGTTTCTGTCCTTGATGGAAAAGCAGGTGTTAGGACAAAAACACAGTCCCTGCGGGAGACTTTTAAAAAATAAAAAAAAAATCCAAATCCCATCGTCAGTTTAAGTTCTGCTCACAGAGGGGCCAGATGCCACCTGAGAGGTGGCTGAGTTCAGGCAGGATCCTGGAGCTAGGGGCGGTGAAGGTGGGGCACGGGCACCTCTCCGGAGGAGCCGCCCTCGGCGCTGTCCAAGGTTCTGGCCGGGCAGACTGGCCTGTGCTCGCAGACGCCCGTGAAAACCTTGTCTCCAGAATACTCGCCTTTTCCCCGGAGCTGTGGCCGTCACGGCTGTTTCTGTTTCCCCGACATTTTCCCAGATTCCCAAGGAGCGATCGGAGTAGCGGGCGGTTGTCCTGGGGCCGTCTCTGGTGCTCGGAGGGCTCCTGGGTAACGGCAGCTCCGCCCTGCCCGAGGGTGGGCACCCACAGGCTGGCACACGTGCAGCTGCGCCTCCTGCTCTTGGCTGACGACATACGTTCCCCTTGCTCCAGCCCCCCCCCCCCGTGCCCCCTCTGCGTCAGCCGTCACGCACGTGACGGGTCAGCACCCGAGGGGCGACCGTTCCCATTCCCAGTGTGATGAGCTTGCCCTGGAGCCAGAGAGACTGGAACTCTCTCTCTCTCTCTTTCTCTCCCTCTCCCTCTCCCTCTCCCTCCCCCTCCCTCTCTGCCATCACACACACCCCAGCCGCATCTCCCCCGGTTTGGGGGTGTCTCCCTTAAGTGACCCAGGTCCTTCCTCTTTTTGCCCCAGTGGAACTTGTACCAATGTCCTCCCGGGACGGCGGGTGGAAAGTGAGACGCGTATTGGTGGCGTGCCCTGGTCAGGACTGGGCTCCTGGCCTTGCACGCTGCCCTCCGAGGCCCTGGGGCCCCCTTCGGCCTGGGGGTGGTGGCCGGGGCGGGTGTTGGCGGAGGTCTTCATTCCCCTACCAAGTGCTTGGGGACGGTGCTTACTTATGGCAGCCTCGTAAGCACTTTTGAAATGCCAGCCACGCGGTTCCCATAGCAACGGGGCGGCGGGCAGGAGTGCTAATCCCATTACACGGATGAGGAGGCTGAGGCTGGGGTGAATTCCCGAGGGCACGAGGCAGTGGTCAGTTAGCCGGGCCCCACCGGCAGGAGCGGCGGCTTTTCCCTGCAGCACGGGGGAGACGGCTGGGGGTGGGAGTTTGGGTCTCGTGTCCTTGGCCCAGCACCCTGAGTTCCGAGGGGGCAACAGAACCACTGAGTAGCAAAGGCGCGAACACGGGATGGTCGCCCGTGCCAGGAGGGGGAAGAACATGGCCAGGACGACGACTGGGGTGGGGGCGGGCCCCGGGGCTGCTGGGCGTGGTCCCTAAGCCGAGACGGGGCCTGGACACAGTGGGCACCCCAGGGTCGAAGCCCGAGGCCCGTCCAGGTCCCCGCAGCCTTGGAAAGAAAATGAACCCGGGACCCTCGGGGGCTGCAGGCAGGAAACACCCGGGCCAGGCCTCCGCTGGTGGCGAGAGGCTGCACAGACGGGGCAGGAGCCAGCGGCAGCGACGCCCACCCTTGGTGCCCGGCCGAGAGCCTGAGCGGGTGGCACAGCGAGGCCGGTGGGCAGGGGGGGGGCGCATGCCGAGAGGCTGCAGCGTTGGGCGACACCTTGTCCCATTTTCCGGGCCAAGCGGGGGTCAGGCCCTGCGGCACTCTCAAGCCTGGCAGTGGCCGAGCCCAGGCTGGACTCGGGGCCTCACACGCCAGCCTCAGATTTGTTCTTGGGGGGGCGGGTGGGTGCTGTAGGCCTCGGTTCCTCTTTCATGTCGTGTGTTTTTGGGAGCCTCCAGGCAGGGACCCCCAGACTGTGCGTGCCGGGATCAGACGCTTTCTGTCTGGCCCAGGCGGAGTGGGAGCCCCGAGTGCCCACCCTCCCCTCGCACTCCGTGTTCTGAAAGGACCAAGTGGCCCCCAGGTGAAATGAAGCATCCAGTAGTTTACATACTCTCCGTGGCGTCCACAGGAAAGAATCTCGGGAAATTGTGCCCATCACACACACGAGCTGGGGGGTGGGGGGGTCGGGGAAATAAGACGGGGTCTGGTGGCAGCCTGGGGCCCAGCCTGAGGCGGAGCAGAGCCCCCCGCCCCGGAGGTCAGCTTCCTGTTTTGTATTTTGGGTTTGTTTTTTTTTGGTTTTTGTTTTTTTCTTTGTTCACACCCGGCGATACTCAGGGGTCACTCCTGGCTCTGCACTCAGGAATCACACTGGCAGTGCTCGGGGGACCCTGTGGGATGCGTGCAAGGCAGACACCCTCCCCGCTGCGCTGTCCTCCAGCCCCAGTCAGTCTCCTATCGTCTGCAGGGGGGCGTCGGTGACTGCAGAGGGAGGGGGGGTGCTGGGGTACAGCTGGGGCCCACGAGCGAGCACTGTCAGCATGTGGGGAGGCCGTGGGGACCCTGCAGCTCACGTCCCCTCTGTCCCGCTCAAGGCCTGCCCGGCCACCTGCTGAGGGCACAGCAGGGGAATGCAGGCCCTACGGGGCGCCGACAGCCAGGGGGGCTGCAGGAAGCCTCCCGCCTGGCGCTGGGGTGGGGGCGGAGCCAGGCTGGCAAGGGGGCTGCCGGGGCCTTAGGGACAGCAGACGGGCCCTCCCCACCGGGTAGCACCCCCAGCCCTGGGACCCCAGCAGTGGGGTCTCCGGAGCCTGCAGGTGGGAGCACCCCATTGGCCATGGAGGTGGTCCCGAGACCCCCTCCAGCAGAAATCAGGCTCCACCCCCTGGGCCCACCTTCTCGCCAGGAGCCAATGGCCTCCCGATGCCGGGGGGGGGGGGGGGAGCAGGGCCGGGGCACCCAAAGGGGTCCTGGGTGGCTGGAGGCTGTGCCCATCCTCAGGGCCACCCCCTCTGACCTCTGCATCTCCACGCTCTGGGCCCTGTGACCCCACAGAGGGGAGAGGACCTGAGGCTGGGGTCTCAGAGCCCCCACCAGGCCTGCCGTTTCCCCAGGGGGGGCATGGGTGTGGGTGGGGTGGGCACAGGACAGAGGCACCTCCACTTCCAGCCGACCCCCTCCCTGCCCGAGCTGGACGTCGGGGCCTGGCAGGGCTCTGCAGAAGCCGGCAGGAGTGCCCCACCGGAGACCCTCTCGGGGGCTGGTAACAGTCGCCTCGGTGGGATCACGTTGAGAGAGACTGCCCCCCGAACTCACGCCGGTCAAAACTGAGCCGGAAGTCGTGGCCCCTGGCCCCGAGCAGACGTTGGTGCCGGGGAAGGTCCGACTGTCTGGGCCGTGGGACTCGCTCAGCAGCTGGGGAGGGGGCGACGGCGCAGGACGGAGGGACGCCGGAAACCGTGAAACCAGAGACCCCGCGAGGCCCAAAGCTGAAGTGACCTCATCGCGCTGCCCGGACTCAGCGCCAGGCCAGAACCGACACCCGGAGCCAGAGACCCCGGCTCGCCATGTCCGAGGACTCGCCCAGGAGGCGTCCCTGGTGACCGCTGTCCTTCCCGTGTCCCCCGGCACACCTGCGCCCGCCCCCGGCCGTGCAGTTCCCCTGCCCCCCAGCAGGGGGTGTCAGGGACCGCGTGGAGGACGCGGCTCCTGCCCCCAGGGTCACTACCCGGTAGCGGGGTTGGAGGGGGTCAGACTTCCAGCAGTGCCTGGGACCCCCACGCCCGTCGGGGACGGCATGGGAGCACCCCCGAGTCCTCCCCCTGAACTCGCTCCCTGCCTCACCCGTCTGTCCTCACCTGCCGTGAGTCGGCCGCCGGGCTCTGCGGGATCGGGGCTTCCTGCCACCTGCCCGGAGCCCCTCCGGGCCTCGGCCTCGCGCCCCCCACCCCGACCCCGACGCCCGGGGCCCCCTTTGCCCTCTAGAAATCCAGCTCAGTCGCACCCTCGGAGACTCTTAATTTGAACCTACTCGGAGAAGCCCGGAGAGCCGGGAGAGGAAGCTGCAATATTTACTCTGTAACCATGGAGAACCCGCCCCACTCTGTTCCTGCCCTTCCGTCCCGGGCCTGTGCGTGGCTCCCCGGAGCCCGTCCGCCCCTCGCACCTGGGCCGCCGAGCCCGGCCCCCCTCCTCCCTGCCCCCTCGGCCCGCTCACTCATCTCGGCACGCTCTTTTTCCACTCCCTCTTCCTCCCGGGTCCCGGTGCCCCCCACGCACCCCCCCTACCCCGGCAGGCCTGGGGGGGGGGGGTCGAGCATGTGCCCGGGGGCAGCTTGGCCAGGCAGGCCCGCGGGGACAGTGGCCCATGGCCGTGTTCACCCGGGTTCCTGCCGTCGTGGAGAAGGGGAGGGGGGAGCCCGTGCGGCCCCACCCGCCCGCGTGCTTGTCACGGGCACTCTCCTGTCCTCGGGCCTGTCACTCGCAGCAGCTGGATTAGCCTCACCCGTGTGAAGGGAAAATTGAGAAGAAAAAAAAAAGAAACCTTGCCTGAACT
This sequence comes from Sorex araneus, assembly GCF_027595985.1. Classification (NCBI taxonomy): domain Eukaryota; kingdom Metazoa; phylum Chordata; class Mammalia; order Eulipotyphla; family Soricidae; genus Sorex; species Sorex araneus. Next base: position 98,909,371 of record NC_073307.1, read on the forward strand.
TGAAAATAAAAATGCTGATGCGGTTTTTATCCCAGAAACGTATCTCCCTGATTAAAGGCGCGGGTGCCACCGGCTCCTGGGTGGGCTTCGTCCCCGCCGCCCGCCCGCCCGCTCGGCCCGGCTGGCCACGGCCATGGCTGGGGAGGGGGGCCTGCGGGAGCGCCCCCTGCAGGTCAGTGTGTGCACACGGGCACCGGCAAGAAGGCGCCCAGGCCTTTGCACGGCCACGGCCCAGCCAGCTCCCAGGTGTCTGTGGCGGGCACGGTCCAGGGAGCCTCTGTCCCGTCCTCACGTGGCCAGCCGGGCTGGGGCTGGGAGCCCCAGCTGGAGCTTGGGGGGCCAGGCCGGGAGGGGCCACAGGCGGGCACCTGACGGGGACACGTCCTCCCTGTCCGGGCCTCAGTGTCCAGGCCTGGGCAATGGGGCCGACACCTCCGGGGCTGCGACCACACAGGGCTTGCGGCTTGGCAGGGCCCCGGGGGCTGCTGCCAGGAAGGCCGCCTTGGCGCGGGGCTGGATTCCTCCCGGCCCGGCCCAGCTGGCAGGCGCTCGAGTTTCATTGGGCTGGGCCCTGCGCGATGGGGTGATTGATAATGCTGTAATTGGGGCGACGGGGGTATTTTCCGAGCGGATGACTCAGGCCGGGGAGCTGGCAGCCCGCGGCCCTCGGGCCCAGAGACGGCCGGGGCCTCATCAGGAATTCAGGTTTCGCAGCCTGCGGGCCCGAATGGGAGGCCCTGAGTCACGGGGCTCCCACACCTCGGTGGGGTGGGGGGCCCGGCTCCCGACCCGCCCAGAGCCTCCTCGGTGGGACCTGCTGCCGCTCGCACCCGTGCACCGCCACTGCCCTGGGACAGGCACCTGGCCTCCATCCTGCCCCTTCCTCCAGGCTGGCCTCCAGGGCCTCGTCCGTGGGACCCTCCCCCCAGACCCTGGCGCAGGGCTCAGACAGGGGAGGGGTCTCTCCCTGCCCGCCCGACCTTCCCAGTGCCCGAGTGGCCGCTGGGCCCTCCAGGTGCCTGCTGGTCAGTCCCCATTTCTGACGCCGGCCAGCAGCTGCCGTGCAGGGGTGGGGGCCGCCGTGCCTGAGAGCTGAGTCCCCCCAGCCGAGTGACTCCCCAGGACCCTCTGCAGCCGCCCTGGGGGTGAGGAGGCAGCGCCTGTGCCGGGCACGTCCCCGCGGCCCCGGGAGCCGGCAATGCTGCACTGCCCTCTGGGGGCTGGTCAGCAGGGAGGGAGGACGCGCCCCGACGCCCGCCTGCCCACCGCTGCCCCTCCGGCCCGGCCCGCGCCCCTGCCCTCGGCTGCGTCCCGGACTCACCCCCCACACACACGCACACGCACAGAGCTGGCCCCGAATCTGGGGTGGCCGGGGGTCCCCTGAGTCCCAACTCCCCCCGGCCTCCCCTGCCAGGCCCCACCCCTGCTGCATCCAGCCCGGCCCAGCGAGGAGAAGGTGCCACCGCCCCTCCCCGTCCCGCCTGCCCCGGCCCTGCCGCGGCCCGGGCCCGGCTGCCCCAGCCTCCCGTGCCTGCGTCCAGTGCCCCGGCCAGCCCAAGGTGGCCCTCAGCAGGCCGAGCCACTGCTGTGTCCCACCTCGCTGGAAGGGCCCCTTCCCCCTCCCCCGCCCGCCCCGGCTAGGCCGACTCGCCCCTGCGGGTGACGGCCTCTGCTCAGGCCGCGAGCGGGACCCACACTCGGTCAGGGCCTCAGAGGTCAGCATCAAAGCCAGACCCGCACCCCCAGCTTCACCCCGTGGCCACAGGCTCGTGACTGCCGGGGGCAGGGGCACTCGGGAGGGTTCGGGCTGGACTCCGCGCTCAGGGGTGATGCACGCACGTGCGATCACACATGCCCCCCCAGACATGGCACATGCTCAAACATGCTCACACACATGAACACCCACATGCATGTGCACACACACATGTATGAGTGTCCACATGTTTGCAAACACATGAACATGCTCCACATGCATGCACATGCAGGAACATGCTGCACACAGGAATATACTCCACATACATGCACACACATGAACATGCTCCACATGTACACATGTACCACATGCATAAGCACCGCATGCATACACACACACACGGCCCATGAGGCTCATGCGTGTATACACATGCCCCCCCATGCACAGTTCCTGCATGCAGATACCTGCACATGCTCACATGGGAGCAGATGCCCTCGTATCCTACATACAAGTACATGCTATCCACACGTATGCCCACACACATGCACACACATGCAGGTGTGGACACACATGCCCATCACACACTGGCCGGCCTTGTTCCCCGGGGCCCGGGCGCCCTCCCCACCCCAGGCATCAGACCATCCTCAAGACCCTCTGGAGCGAGACTGTCAGACAGGGACCCCAGGCGGCTCACGGGACAGCACCCGCTCCCTGAGCCAACTCGGGGCCACGAGTAGAAGTGACCCCCAGACCCTCGGGTCAGCCCTGGGACCCTCGCACAGGCTGCAGCCTGGAGAACCTCACTGGGAGGGCGTCCACAGCCCCCGCGCCGGGCAGACGGCCGCCACCTCCAGCCCAAAGGGGGGAGCTGCTTCCCGGCTCTCGGGGGCGTGGGCCCTCTGCCCTGATGCCCGCTGCCCTTTCACCTCTCCGGCCTCAGTTTCCCCCATGAACCAAGACGGCAGCCCTGAGCCCAGGGCCCTCTCGCGGGAGGGCGGGGCTGGTCCTCCAGGCCACAGGAGATGCCCCTCGTTCGGTGGCTGGTGCCCATCTCTGCCGCCCTTGGCGGGCAGGACGTGTCGGGGCAGGGCCGGGCACAGCGACGTCCTCCCCGCCGGGGACCCGCCCGCGCCCCGGGCCCCCCCACCCGCCCTGCTCCCAAGGGGCCACTGGCATAAAGACTCGTTGCTGTGGGGACCAGACGTGCCCGGGAAGCGCCCGCCTGGGCCTGCGGGAGGGGACAGTCCCACGTTAATTAGCGCTAATTAGCGCTGGGCTCGGAGACAGTCACCTGTGTCCGCCAGATGCCCGGGCTCCCGGACATCAAAGGCGCCCGGCGGGGGAGGGCCCGGGCCGGGTGGGCTCGGCCGTGCCCCCCGCCCCGTGGGCAGCTGTGGGGCGCAGAGGCCCGAAACTCGAGGGAGGAGAGGCGGAAGGTGACCCTGCAGAGGGAGGAGCAGGGCCGGGTGGCACCCACTGCCCTCCCGGCCGGAAGGGTCAGCCCCCCCACTGGCCTTCCCTGAACAGGCTCTCCTTGGGCCCCACCCACCGCCAGGCCCCTCACCCACTTCTGCCTCCCTCGCTCTCCCTCTCCCTCTCTCTCTGTCCCTCTCTCTGTCTCTGTCTCTCACTGTCTCTGTCTCTGTCCCTTTCTCCTTGTCTCTCTCTGTCTCTGTCTCTCTTTGTCTCTGTCCCTCTCTCCCTCTTTATCTCTCTCTGTCTTTGTCTCTGTCTCTCTCTGTCCCTCTCTCTGTCTCTGTCTCTCTCTGTCTCTGTCTCTCTCTGTCTCTGTCCCTCTCTCTGTCTCTCTCCCTCTCTGTCCCTCTCTCCCTCTCTATCTCTCTCTGTCTTTGTGTCTCTGTCTCTGTCCCTCTTTCTCTGTCTCTCTCTGCCCCTTTCTCTGTCTCTGTCTCTCACTGTCTCTGTCTCTCTGTCTCTGTCCCTTTCTCCTTGTCTCTCTGTCTCTGTCTCTCTCTGTCTCTGTCCCTCTCTCTGTCTCTCTCTGGCCTTCCCCACCCCACCCCACCCCTGCCGATTCAGGGTTTCTCTGGAAACGCCCCATCAGGGAGCCCTCCCAGCCTCTGTCGCCCTGAGCTAAGTCCAGTCGTGCCCCCGCCCCACCGCGTGCTCCTCCCCCGGGGATCTTCTCTGCCTCAGGAGCGGTCAGAGGTGCCCACCTCTGAGTCCCCAGGAGCCTGCTTGGGGACACGGGTCCCTGGCCCAGGACAGTGGGGGCATCGGGGGCTGGCGGGGGGGGTTGCAGCCTGGGGGGCCGGGCGAGTCAGGGGGCAGCTGAGCGCCCGGGTGCCCCACGGAGCCAGGCAGGAAGTGCGTGGGACCGAGACCCCCAGAGGCAGCCGCCTCTTCCCTTTGGAGCCGTTTCTAAAGCCCACTGCTGGCCGCCGTCCCCTGCGCCCGGCCCTCTTTCAGCGAGAACAGAAACCCCCTGTTCTGGGCCCCTCCCCCGCGCCGGCGCCTTTCAGGCCCGTGTGAACCAGCCCGACGGTGCTGACCCCGCCGGCAGCCCAGGCGGGACAGGTGGCCCGGGGACAATGGTCAGGATCCCGGGCACCCTCGGAGGTGCCGGCCCGAAATGGGCAAGGGCTGGAGCCGGGCGCTCTGCAGAGGGGGGTCCTGGTGGGGCTCGCAGGACCCCACAGCCGCTGCACGGGCGGGGTGGGTGGGGGGTCCTGTGTGGACACAAAGGCGGGGGGTCGTGTTTTGTCTGAGTTTGGGGTCCCGGCCGGTTCACTGGAGCGAGGCCTCGGCCTGAACTTCACCCCCCAGGTTCCCGTGACCCTGGCAGGGTGGTCCTGCTCCCCCCCGCGAGGGCTGGGCCCTGGGTGTGGGGGAAGCCGCAGGCACAGCCTCTGCCAGGGCCTTAGGACTTAAACGTTCCTGTGGCCAGGATCACTCAGGAAGGACCGGGACCTGGGAGATGTGACCCAGACCCCTGCCCCACCCCTGCACCTGCAACCCCTCCCCTGCCCCCACCCCTGCACCTGCAACCCCTCCCCCCACCCCTGCACCTGCAACCTCTCCCCTGCCCCCACCCCTGCACCTGCAACCTCTCCCCTGCTCCCACCCCTGCACCTGCAACCTCTCCCCTGCCCCCACCCCTGCACCTGCAACCTCTCCCCTGCTCCCACCCCTGCACCTGCAACCTCCCCCCCACCCCTGTACCTGCAACCTCTCCCCTGCCCCCCACCCCTGCACCTGCAACCTCTCCCCTGCCCCCACCCCTGCACCTGCAACCCCACCTCCCACTGCACCTGTACCCCTCCCCTGCCCATGCCCCTGCACCTGCACCCCTCCCCCTGTCCACACCCCTGCACCTGCAACCCCTTCCCCCAGGGTATTTCTCCTGCACCTGCAACTCCTCCCCTCACCGCACCCCTGCACCTGCAACCCCTTCCCCCACCACACTCCTGAACCTGCAGCCCCTTCCCCTATCGCACCTCTGCACCTGCACCTCCCACCACACCTTTGCACATTCACCCCCTCCCCCACTGCACCTCTGCTCCTGCCCCCTCCCCCCACTGCACCCCTGTACCTGTACCCCCCCACTTGCACCCCTCACTGCCATAGGAGCCGGAGGTGTGTGCTGGGCCCCCCGGAGGCCACCTGGACATCCGTCTGCTCCCTCACCTGGTCTCCGTGGGCCCCTCAGCACCTGATGGCCTCGACCATCCCGACAAGTTTGTGCTCGTTCAGCCCTGTGCTGGGTGCAGATAAACGGCCACACTTCCTGCTCGGCCTCTGCCATGGACGCACCACGCCACTCACTGTGCCCGGAGGGGGCTTCTCCGCCCGGTAGCAGCAGGTGGGCCAGGCTGCGCTGTCCAGGCCATCCTGTCGCCCCCTGCTCTGGGCGAGGGGTCTGCGTGCACACAGAAACGTGCACACACATGCACACTCACTTACACCCACAGACGGCATACACACGTGTGCACAGATGCCAATACACACGGAGACATGCATGCCTACACATGTGTACATATAGACACCCATGCATATATGTATGAACACATGCACACGCAGACACACGTGTGCAGACAGGCCTCCACATGCATGCAGGCACACTTGCATATCTGCACACAGTGAAGGCACACACATGCCCATATGAGCACACAGATCTATACACACAGAGGCACATGTGCACACATGGACATACGTGCACACACATAAGCACACAGACACACATACACAAACATCCACGCACACACACCTGCACACTCACTCCTGACCGTCCAGGGCCTCCGGGCCTGGCCACGGTCCTCCGGGCAGCCCACGGCCCTCAGCCAGGACCTTAGTCACATCCTGGCGGAAGACCGTGGCCGGAGCTGGTGGCTGGGCCGGTGGGGGCCGGGCGGGCTCGCGGGGCCACCTGACGGGGGACGGAGCCCCGAGTTGCTTCCTCATCAGAAATGCACCCTCGGGGCTGGGGCGTGGCCAGGCCCCGGGCAGCCAGCTGGGCCTGTGGCTGCCCAACTCCGCCCGCGGACTCCGCATGCTCTTGGCCGCAGGGGTGAGACTGAGGGGGCAGCCGGGAGCCCGGGCAGCCAAGGGCCGGGGCTGCTGCCCCCAGGCGGTGGGTGCTGGACGGGGCGAGTGGCCCTGCCTGAGGCCGGCGCCCTGGTCAGCTGGGGGTCCCGGGGGGCTGCGGGCCTCACGCTCAGGCCGGGGGCTTATCTGCTGCCCCCCGTAGTTTGGGGCTCAGGGGCCACCCCAGGCCCGGCCACTCAGGTCGGTGCCCGCAGAGGGGCCGGACCCTGGGCCAGCACCCCCAGCCCCTCAGTCCAGCCAGGCTGTCCCCGAGACGTGTGCACGGGCCCCGTTCCCGGGGCAGCACGTCTGTGCCCAGAGCCCACAGCCCCCCGCCCGTGTCCACACGGACCAGCCCACCAAAGGACCCCGCGCACACGCCGGACAGCAGGACCCCGGGCCTGGGGGTGCAGGCTCCACGTCCCAGCACCCCAGGGCAGCCAGGAAGCCGGTGGCCCCGAGAGGGGACACGCTGTGTCCACCCCCTGTGTCCAGCGGCCCCACCCCTGCCCATCTCTCTAGAGAGGGCTGAGCGAGAGCGTTCCCGCCCGCACCCCTGCCTGCCCGCGGCCCCCGGGCACGGCGGCCACCCCTCTGCAAGGGGCCGCTCAGGGGTGCTGGGCTGGGCCCTGGGATCAAGGGGTGCACCATGGTGTGGGCGGTGGGAGACCCGAGGGGCCCCGGGGACACACCGACGGGGTCTCCCCCCCCCCGCCAGGACCCCCGTGCAGGCTCCTGCCTTCTCGTTCCCACCCTGCCTGGCCCGGCCCGCCAGCCCCGCCCCCGCCCCTGCCCGCCGCCCCCCGCCCGCCTTTGTCCAGCGCTTTCTTCCCCCATGGAAAGGCCTCGTCAGCGCGGCCTTTGTCTGCCCGGCCGCTACCCGGGCGCGGACAAAGCCCCGGCCCCCGCCGCCCGGCACACGCAGCGACCCAGTGTTCGGATAATTCGACCACAAAAGCGTGTGGACCCTTCGCCTCCGTGGCCAGCTCGGACCCCTCCCCACCCCCGGCCTTTCAGGGGCCCGGCAGGGGGCACGTTCCCACAGTCCCGGCCCCTGGGGGGGTCCCTGGGCCAGGGCCTGCGTCCGGCGGGCGTGGGCAGGTGATCAGTGGTCTTCCCTTTCGGCACAGGGCGCCAGGTCCCGTGTGCGAGCGGAGTCCAGGCCGCCCGTCTGCACCGGCTGACCGCCCCTAGCGTCCACCCAGCCCCTCACCCCACGGTGCCCTCAGGGGTGGCGATGCACCACCACCCCCCCCGCTCCGCCCAGCTGCAGGCGAGTGGAGGGGGGACTGGCCACCTCCTCCAGGACAGGGCATCCAGGCAGGGGTGCGGCTGGCGGACCCTCCCGGGCCCCGCCTGCCTCTGCTGCTGGCCGTGGGGGCTCGGTGCCCGTTGGGGGGGGGCTGGGCGGGAGCCCCTGGGGTATAGCTCTGTGAATCCCCTCAGGATCCCCGCGAGGCTCGGGGGAACTCGGCCAGCTCAGCCCAGGCATGAGCCTTAGCACTGTCGGGAGGAGCCCCTGAGTGCGGGGCCGGGAGCGAGCCCTGAGCACCGCCACGGGGGACCCCCCCAGACCAAAGCCAAATGCAAAGCAAACAAGCAGACGGCTCGGCTGAGAGCTGCAGGCAGAGCCTGGGCCAGCGGCGGGGGCAGGAGAGGCCAAGGGGGGGTGTCACAGGCCGGGGGCCCCAGCCGGGCTTGGGGGAAGCAGGGCTCCGTCCCCCGGCATCCTGGGGCTCTCGCCGGGCCTGTCGGGGTGTCCTGCCGTGGGAACAGCCCTGTGGCCGCTGGACGGAGGAGCAGGAGGGCGCAGACAAGCTGAGCCCGCGTGGCCCCTGGGCCCAGCAACACAGCGGGGACCGGTCAGGGGCCCTGCCTGGACCGCTGCCGGCCCCCCCACCCCCCGCTCCCCTGGCCCTCCGTCCCTCCTGCCGGGCCGCCCACCCGTTGTCGTTCCCCCGTGGCAAGGACACTCAGGGCCCTGCCCGCCCGCGCTCTGTCCCTCCTGGGCTCCCGGCCTCTCCCCTGGGCGCTTCCTTTCTCCGCCATAACCTCTTCCTGAGCTCCCTGATCTCCAGGCGGACACAGGGCGGACGGCAGGGAAGGAGCTGCCGGTGGTGCCCGGAGCCACGGCCACTTTCTCTCTGCACTGGGCCTGCGGTGAGCAGCAGCCTCAGAGACGATGGGAAGATGGGTGGTGGACGGGGGATGGGCATGGGGGATGGGGGGATGGAAGATGGGCGATGGACGGGGGATGGAAGATGGGTGATGGACGGGGGATGGGCATGGGGGATGGGGGGATGGAAGATGGGCGATGGACGGGGGATGGGGATGGGGGATGGGGGATGGAAGATGGGCGATGGACGGGGGATGGGCATGGGGGATGGGGGATGGAAGATGGGCGATGGACGGGGGATGGGCATGGGGGATGGGGGATGGAAGATGGGCGATGGACGGGGGATGGGCATGGGGGATGGGGGATGGAAGATGGGCGATGGACGGGGGATGGGCATGGGGGATGGGGGATGGAAGATGGGCGATGGACGGGGGATGGGCATGGGGGATGGGGGGATGGAAGATGGGCGATGGACGGGGGATGGGGATGGGGGATGGGGGATGGAAGGGGATGGGGGATGGAAGATGGGGGATGGGCATTAGAGATGGGGGATGGAAGATGGGGGATGGGGGGATGGACGGGGATGGGAGAAGGGCGAGAGGGAGGTTGCTGTTCGTGTGTTGGTGACGCCCAGCGGCGGGGTCATCTCACACAGAGCAGGCCTGTCCCCCAGTCCCTCCTAACCCCCAGTTTGGCCTTTCCAGAAGGGGCCGCAGGGGGCCTGGTGTGGCCCTGGCTCTTGGTCACGCCTTGAGGGCCCCGCCCCCTCCCGCCTTGTGGGGGATGATGGGTCGGGGTCCCTGTCTGTCTGCGGTGGGCGGGGCAGGCAGCTCCCTCCTCTCGCAGCTCAGGCCACAGCCCCTCGCCCCTGGGCAGGGCCCCAGCTGGAACCAGGCTTCTGTGTCAGGGGCTCAGGGCTGACTCCTGGCTCTGTGCTCAGGGATTACGGCAGGGCTCCAGGGACCGTGTGTGGTGCGGGGGGTGGGGCCCAGGTTAGCCGAGTTGAAGGCCAGCGGCTCCCTGCCGTCCCCTGAGGGGGCCTTGGCTTGGCGCTAGTGGGCCGGAGGGCGGGGACCCCTGCAGTGCCCGAGGCTGGCCCTGGGTGGGGCGGGCCGAGGTGAACTCGCGCTGCCCTGCAGGAGGCCGGAAGTCCCTGCTGTGGTCTGGCCTCTAGCCCCGCATCCAAGCTGCTGTGCCCGCTGCCCCTCAGGGGTCAGGGAAGCAGGTGGTCCTGCCACGGGCCGATCGCCCTGCGCAGCCTGAGGCACCCAGGACCGCCGGGTGCCTGGGGCCGGGCGGGGGGGTCTCTGCCCGGGCGCTGGCGTCACGCCGGGCCGAGCCTCCCTGGGTCCCCGCGGCAGGCCGACTCCAGGCCAACCTCGGGGTGCCCGGAGCCCTGGGGGGCGGGGCAGTGACGTCACACGGGAGCTCTGCCAGTTCCTTCCCGACCTCGGAAACCCCAACATCCCGCTCCAGGAACTGGCCTGTGGCTTTGGCCAGTCGCCCCAGGGCTGCGGCGGGCCCCCCCCCCGCCCCCCAGTGCGGTTGCTCCCTGAGGCCACCCCTTGCCTTTGGGGGCTCCCGGGGAGCCTGCTCCAGTGAGAACCAGCCGGGTCAGCCCCCGGCCGCCCCCGAACGCAGGAAAAATAAACAGCCGTCCCCTCTGCCAGCCCGCAGCCTCTGACTCACTCGCAGCTGCACGTCGGACCCCTCCGGACCCCACGCCCCACCCTGCGCCAGGTGCCACGCACATCTCGGGGGCTCTTAGGGCCTCGTGAGGGGGTCCGGGGAGGGGCGCCCCTTTCCAGAGCTGCCCAGGCTGAGGGGTCTTGCGTGTGATCTCACCTCACCGCCCTTCCTCCCTCTGCCTTCAGGACCCCCACCCGTCAGCTCATCAGCTCCTTCCCTGGCCAGGCGGCACAGAGCCGGCACCCCAGGGTCCCTTCTGTGCCAGGGGCTGAAGCTGGGCTCCGCTGAGGAGGGGTCAGCCGGGCCAGGGCCGCCCTCAGGGAGGCTGGTGCAGCCCAGGCCTCAGGGACAGCGGCCAGGCGGCGGGGTCCCCTGTCTGGGGGTGCGGGAGGCCCCGGGCAGGGCGGGATCAGAGGGCAGCTGGGTTCCCACGCTGGACAGCCTTGCAGGTGTGGCCTCGGGGTCAGTGAGCGGCAGGGGGCCAGGCAAAGCTGGGGTGCCGGGGCATCACCCAATTACCCTGCGACCGTCCAGGCCGCTAAGCGGATTTGCCTTTTGTGCGGCCTGTCCCCCCCGCGGCCCCGCTTTAATTAAAGGGAAGCCGCTTTCTCGATGGCACCGAGGGGGGTGCAGGGCCTGGGGCTCGACCTCCTCCGGGCGAGCAGAGGATCTCTGGCATCTTCCCAGGACCCGGATTGGGCTCCCCAGGGAGGGGGAGGGTCCCCGAAGAAGAGGAAGCGCCCCTGGCTCAGGCCTGGCTGACTGCAGCGCTCAGACAGCTGCGGGGGTGCAGCTGAGCTGTGCTGCCATGAGGACCCCAGACAGACTCCGGGTGGCTCGGGCGCCACAAGGCTGAAGAACAGGGGGCCTGTCCATGAGCGCCATACCAGTGGGTGCTGAGGGCCCAAAAGGTACCACTTTGGTGACCCGCAGCCTGTTATCACAGCCCCCTCGACTGCAGCCCCCGCAGCACCTCCCCCTCCCTGCAGCCCCCCTCTATCACCTCAGCACCCATCACTTCAGCCCTATCATCTCAGCCCTCATCACCTCACCCTCCACCATCTCAGTATCTGTCACCTCAGCCCCCATCACTTCAGCACCCATCACTTCAGCCCCATCACCTCAGCCCCCATCACCTCAGTCCCCATCACCTCAGCACCCATCGTCTCAGCACCCATCACTTCAGCCCTATCACCTCAGCCCCCATCACTTCACCCTCCACCACCTCAGTATCTGTCACCTCAGCCCCCATCACCTCAGCACTCATCACTTCAGCCCCATCACCTCAGCCCCCATCACCTCAGTCCCCATCACCTCAGCACCCATCACCTCACCCTCCACCACCTCAGTCTCCATCACCTCAGCCCCCATCACCTCACCCTCCACCACCTCAGTCTCCATCACCTCAGCCCCCATCACCTCAGCACCCATCACCTCAGCACCCATCACCTCACCCTCCACCACCTCAGTCTCCATCACCTCAGCCACTATCACCTCAACACACATTCATCTCACCTTCCAGCACCTCAGTCTCCATCACCTCAATCCCCTATCACTTCAGCACCCATCACCTCAGTCCCTGTCACCTCAGTCCCTATCACCTCAGCCCTGTCACCACAAGTCCTGTCACCTCAGCACCCATCACTTCCTCATCATCAGCGAAGTCCCCATCACCTCAGTCCTCTATCTCCTCAGCCCCCATCACCTCAGTTACCATCACCTCAGTTCCCATTACCTCAGCTTCCCATCACATCAGTCCCCTATCACCTCAACCACCATAACCTCAGCCCCTGTCACCTCACCCTCCACTACCTCAGTCTCTATCACCTCAGCCCCCATCACCTCAGTCCCCATCACCTCAGCACCCATCACCTCAGTCCCCATCACCTCAGTGTCCATCACCTCCTCCTCATCAGCTAAGTCCCCATCTCTCTCATCTCCATCCCCTCAGCCCCCATCACCTTAGCCTTCATCACCTTTGCACCCATCACCTCAGCATTCATCACCTCAGCCCCTGCCATCAAGCCCGTCACCTCAGCTTGTCACCTCAGTATCCATCACCTCATTATCTCATCAGCTAAGTCTCCATACCCTAAGCCTCCAGTACCTCAGCGCCCATCACCTCAGCTCTCATCACCTCAGTCCCATCACCTCAGTCCTCATCACCTCTGCCCTCATCATCTCAGCCTCTCATTACCTCAGTCCCATCACCTCAGTCCTCATCACCTCTGCCCTCATCATCTCAGCCTCTTATCACCTCAGTTCCCATCACCTCATTTCCTGTCACCTCATCTGCCCATTATGTCAGCACCCCCATCACCTCAGCCCCCATCTCCTCAGGCCCCATCACCTCTCTCTAGGTCACCTCAGCCCCTGTTACCTCATCCCCCATCACTAAGCCCCTATCACCTATCACCTAACCCTCATCAGTTAAGTCCCCATCACCTCAGCCACCATCATCTCAGCACTGACACCTCAGCCTGCCATCACCTCAGCCCCCATCTCCTCATGCCCCATCACCTCTGTTCCCATTACCTCAGCTCCCCATTACATCAGCCCCCTATCACCTCAGTTCCTGTCACCTCAGCCCCCCCATTATCTCAGCCCCATCACTTCAGCCCCAAATCACCTTAGCACTCACACCTCAGCCCCCATCACCTCAGCCCTCATCATCTCAGCCCCTCATCACCTCAGCCCCCATCACCTCAGCCCTCATCTTCTCAGCCCCTCATCACCTCAGTTCCATCACCTCAGCCTCTGTTACCTCAGCCTCCCACTATATCAGCCCCCCATTACCTCAGCCTCCATCATTTCACCTTCTATCACCTCATTCTCCATTTCGTCAGACCCCATCACCTCAGTTCCCATTACTTCAGCTCCCCATCTCCTCGGTTCCCTGTCACCTCAGCCCCCAGCAGCTCAGTCCTCATCAATCACCTCAGCCCTCATCACCTCAGCCCTCGTGTTCATTCAGGAGCATCTGGGCGCTACGTCCCGGGCTCTCTCTGTAGGGTTTCCAGCTCATCCGTGCACAGCCCCACTGGGGCTTCTGGTGAGGAGGCTTGGTTTGGGCAGAGGCCAACGGGCTGGTGCCAGGAAGTGGAGTCCCCATGAGCCCTTCCTCCCACACAGGGGAACCCTGACTCCAGGGGGCCAGTGCCCGGCCTCAAAATCCCTGCGGATGAGGCAGTTGGGACTCATCAGGCTGATTGGAGGAGGGGGCTGCTGTGTGAGTGACCACCAAGGTTCCAAGGCCAGTGCCATGGGGTGTGGCCCCTGGAGGCTCCCTGAGGCACAAGGAGAGCTGGGTGGGGTGTGGCGACTGCCGGGCCCACGGTGCTCCTCAGACCCCGAAAGCCCTTTTAAGAATAAAGTCAAATATCCGTGTGTTGTGCCGTGTGTGTTGGGTTTAGTTTCCTCCGGGCTGAAACTCGGCACACGGGGACCCCCCGCCATCGTTCTGGTCGGGAACCCGGGGCCGGCGCCAAGTCAGGCCTGCACTGTGCGACAGGCAGCGGCATCAGATAGTTCTGGAATTAGTCTCACTGCAGCTGCGCCAGGCCCGCCAGGCCCGGGCGGGGGGTGTGTGGGGAGGGGACCCCAGGGCCCCGTGCCCGGGTTCAGTGGGCGCAAGAACGACACCTCGCCTATGTCCTAGGCAGGCTCAGGGGGGCCCGGGGCCAGCTCACCCCAGGGGGACTCCCGGCCCCTCTGCTCAGGAGCTGGAGTGCAGAGCAGCAGGTGGGCAAGACTGCAGGTGGAGCAGGTGGAGCAGGAGGCTCCAGCAGCCCCTGGCTCCACCCCCATCCTTCCAGCACCTTCCGTGGCCTTGCAAAGCCCCTCAGATTCTGCTCCCCGCACGGCGCACTGTCCCCAGAGACCGCGCCCTGCTTGGCCCTGGCACAACTCACACCCCAGAGGAGCACTGTACTAGGGCAGGGGCAGCCCCTGGAGCAGCAGGGCTAGTTCTCAGGGGTCCTGCCCAGCCTTGCATGTCCTGTGCCACCCGCCCGGGCATCACTGTGGCACTCAGGTGGCCGAGGGGCACCGGGTCTGCGAGGAGCAATATCGAGTGTCCGTCCTGAGAGGTGGTATAGACACTCGGACACCATGTAACGACAGACGTTAACCAGGTTCTGGCCACAGGGTTGGCCAGTGGCGAGGGGCAGGGGCCGGGGGAGGAGGGGCGCAGCCCCCGGCTCCCCTGAGGACCTGCATTCGAACCCTAGCGGACTGTGGACCCCTGCTCCCGCGAGTTTTCGTGTTTCTAGCTACGGGCACCCGAGCTGACCGTGGGGCGTCCTGTGGACAGGCAGGGGCAGGTGGGCGTCGCGGGCCCTCTGGGGGACAGTGGGACCCCAGGCCTGGGGGAGGGCAGCAGAGGGCGCTGTCCAGCAGAGGGCGCCGCTGCGCTCGCCCTGGGGCAGGGCCCCGGGAGGGTGGGGGGGGGGCGCTGCGAGGCCAGGGCTGAACCCCGGCCAAGAACTCAGCCGGCTGGGCAGCCCGGCCGGGCCTTCTTTCCTCATTCCTCGCCCTGTGGGAGTCGCCGGGGCCGTTCTGCCGTAGCCACCGCCGGGATCTGCTTACCGTCTCGCGGGGAACGGGGCCTCCTGCCAAGTGCCTGGCCCCAGGGGCGCCGCTGACCCCCGGCCTGCTCTGGGTCACGCTGCTCTCCGCGGGGGAAACTGAGGCCTCGCTGTGTCGGGGAGGACTGGCGGGACCCTCAGCTCACGGCCTGCGCTGGCTTCTTCCTCTCGGCGCCCCCCACCTCCCGGGCAAGCCCCGCCGGGTGGCCCCGCGTGGGGCTCTGGGTCGGGGACCGGGCGCCCCCGTGCCCAGCCAGCGGACAGCGGCTGTTTGATCAGCAGCTCCCTGATGCCAGGCTCCGGGACATCGGGGCAGCGGCCAAACCGGCCAGGCTGCATGCCTTCCGGCCCTCGGCAGGAATGCTATCCGTCCCCCGCGCTCCGTGCTCCATGTGAGGGTGCGGGGGGCCGGGGAACCCTCCCGCGCAGGCCGCGGCTGAGGGGCGCCCAGGGGCCCCTGAGCCGCCCCGGCTGCAGCCAAGCAAATATCACTTCCCTGTGGGCAGCCCTCACTGACCCCTGTGTCCGGTCCAGCCCCGGGCTTGGGCCTCCTGGCCTTGGGGCCTGAGGTGAGGTGAGCAGCAGAGACTCAGACCAAGGGGACGGGCGTGTCCCCGCAACACACACACACACACACACACACACACACATCAGTTGATTCCACCTTTATTGAGTCCGAGCTCCCCGCCGGGAAAGGCAGACAGAGCTTGTCAGAACCCCGTGGACCCCCAGACACGGGGACCCCTCTCTGCCCGGCCACGGGGGAGGCGTGGGGAGCCCGGGGGGGGACGGGGCACGGGGCTCCGTGGCGTCGGGGGCCCCCGAGGGTCAGTTTCGAGCTGAAGGAGGAGCCGGCTTGGGGACAGAGCGGCCACCCCCTCCAGCACCCAGTGTACGTCACAATAATTTAAGAGACAATATAGACATTTCAACGCTATATAACAATATAAGTTAACCGGGTTTCGTGCCGAGGGCCGGGCCAGGGGTGGGGGGCAGGAGCCGGGCGGGGTGCAGCCCCCAAGCCCGGAAGTGCCTGGACAGCAGCTGTGGGGGCGCCGGCCGCGGGCTCACGGGTTGGGGCGGACACTGGGCCCGAGGTGGTCACACGGAGTCCCCGGGACACACGCAGGCGCTCGGGCGTCTGGAGAGGGGACGTGTCCACCCGGTGTGGGCGGGGGCCTGGGCAGTGGCGAGGCCTGGGCTGCTCCCGTTATGCCTCTGTTCTACAGGGTCCCCCCCCAGGGAGCCGGTCAGCCCCAGGTCCAACGGGTCCCACACAGGACGCAGGGCGGGGGGCACCCCTGTCCCACTCCCACCCCACTGGTTCGGGGCTAGGAAAGTTGAGAGGGTCCGTGGGGGGCGGGAGCCCGGGAGACGGGCCACGGAGGTCCTTGTGTGGTCATTTTCTCCCCATCACGCTCAGGGGTCGAAGGTCACCACTGTGGGACGCCTTGAAGGCAGCTGGGGGGGGTGCGGAGGGAGGGGTGCAGCTGGGAGTGTTTGAGGCGTGGGGTGTCCAGGGTGCGTCTCTCAAGGTCAGGCCGCCCCAGCCAGGGGGGCCTTCTTCGGGGTCACAGGACCACCAGCAGCCCTGGCCTCAGTGTCCCCGTCTGAGCTGACCCCCTGCAGGGGCTCTGTAAACAAGGGGGCCTGTAGGGGGAGAGGCCGGGACGGGCGGCACCTGTCCCAGCAAGGGGGGCTGGGAGAGTCTGTGCCAGCTCCCAGGCCCCCGCCAGGCTCCCTGGGGACCCCTGAGGCAGGGCCGGAGGGCAGCGGGCTGGGTGCTGCAGGGCTGGGGCTGGGGCTGGGGAGGGGCCCGGCGACGCCTCAGTGCTGGGACCCTCTCGGAGACGGAGAGAACATAAATAACGTCACCACGGCCAGCCCGGACGCCCTGGGGCGCTCGGCGGGGGTGGCCAGCTCAGCAGTCTGGCCTGGGGCTGCCCGGCCCTTCCGTGTCCGAGCCCCCGGGGCGGGCAGGACGCGCACAGTCCGCTCCCCGCGCGGCCTCCGGTCCGTGCGCCCTAAGTGAGGGTCACTTCAGGGGCACCCGAGGGGGCCACCAATGTCTCTGGCCGCGTGGTGGGGGCCGTCCTGCCCCCGGAGGTGATGAAAAGGGAGGGCCAGAGGGAAGGGTGGGAGTGGTGGGCGGGCCTGGGGGCGCCTTCCCACCTGCTGGGGCCACCCCTGCCCTGGGCAGCAGCGCCAGCGCCCACAGGGTGTGCAAATCAGCCCGGGCAGGGCTGCGTGGGGCGGGGCTACATCCGCAGGTGCGGGGCTACACCCAGAGAGGGCGGGGCTACACCTTTGGGGTGGAGCTATGCCCTGTAGGGTGGGGCGGGGCCATACCCAGAGGGGCGGGGCTGCACCCTGAGGGGTGGGGCTTCACCTTTGGGGTGGAGCTATGCCCTGTAGGGTAAGGCGGGGCTACACCATTTGGGGTGGAGCTATGCCCTGTGGGGTGGAACGGGGCTGCACACGGGGGGCGGGGCTATACCCTTAGGGGTGGGGCTATGCCCTGTGGGGCAGAGCTGCACCAAAGAGGCAGAGCTCTACCCAGTGGGGCGGGGCTTTGCCCCAAGGGGCGGGGCTGAACCCTGAGGGGCGGGGCTGAACCCTGAGGGGCGGGGCGGGCGGAGCTGGGGCCGCAGCAGGAGGGACCGGAGCTGCGGGGCACGTGCTCACTTGCACGTGTACACCTCGGTGCGCTCGCTGCACGTGTTGCACTTGACGAAGCAGCACCAGTGGAACTTGCAGTTGCACTGCCAGACCTTGGTGTACTGGTGCGTGTTATAGCCACGGCCACAGCACATGGTGTCGCAGCCGTCGGCGCCGGGCGAGGTGCGGTTGCACAGGCGGCCCTGCGTGCCCACGCTGCCCGTGGCCGCGTCCTCCTCGCAGTAGTTGGGCGACTTCTCGATGTACACCAGGTCTGTCTCCATGGGCTTCTGGTAGCTGCGCAGCTGCTTGATGCGGAGGAAGGTGGGCTGCCGCAGGCGGCTGGCCCGCACCACCTCCACCTGCACGGCCGCGTTGTACTTCTCCTTGAGCAGGTGGCCCACCTCCCGGAACTTGGGCAGCGTGGTCCAGCACGTCTTGGTGGTGCAAGAGCCCGACACGCCGTGGCACTTACACTCCAGCTTCATGCGCTCCTCCAGCACCTGGGGGGGAGGGCGGGCATCAGGAGGGCGAAACCCCTTCTCCCCCCTATTCCCGCTGTGCCCCCTCCTCGGCTCTCCAGGAGGGCTGCACCGCGCCCTTACCCAATCTATGTCCCTGAACATAGCTGTACCGTGCAGGGAGCTGTGGGTCCACGCACCAGGGGAAACTGAGGCTGGGGGGAGACAGCTCACAGGGTCCCAGCATGGGCAACAGGAGGGGCTTAAGAAGTGTGGGTGCCCCAGCTCCCCATCTCGGCTGCCGCCCGTCCTTGGAGCAGAGCTTGGTTACTGACTGAGCCCAGGGTGTGTGGAGCCCAGGGCAGGCTGTGGGGTGCGGGGCGCGGGGCCACCAGGCTGACGCGTGAGCACCCCGCCCCCACCGCCAGCCGGTTGTCCTTCCTCCCGGCTCGGGGACCCGCGTCAGGGGGCGTCCTGTGTTTTCCCTGGGCCTTGCTCGGTGGCCCGGAAGGCGGTTCCCAGAGCCAGCCCTGACCCCAGGTACTCATTTACCCGGATCGAAAGGGCCCTGCCAGCCGGCCTGATGAGAGATGGGGAATCATTAGCCGCCGCCCCGCCGCGGAGGGGCCGTTTGTCAGCTGTCTGGGTTCCTGCCGCCTCTCCCTCCGCCCCCGGCCGCGGCGAGCACCGGAAACGAGCCAGCGAGCGCCCCGCGGCCCCGGCTCGCCCTGCCCCCAAAGCCCCCGGGAAAGCCAGAAAAGGACCAAGTCCAGGTGCTGCGGAGCCCGGGAGCCCGCAGTGCTGGGCTTCCTGGAGGAGGCGTGCGCAGAGCCCCTGGGGTTGGGGGCTCAAGGGACAAAGCGGTGGTGGACACAGTCACCTCCACTTCAAGGACTGTCCGGCACATCTGAGCGCTGCGTAGCTGTCGAGGCGGGACCTGGCTGTGGGGGCGGGGCCTGGCTTGGATGGGCCTGATTGGGGGCGGGGCCTGGCTGTGGGGCGGGGCCTGATTGGGGTGGGCCTGGCTGTGGGGGCGGGGCCTTGCGAGGGGCGGGGCCTGGTGGTGGGGCGGGGCCTGGCTGCTGGAGCAAAGCCCTGCCCTTTGGGGCCCAGCCCCCTGCCCACCGCCGCTGAGCCCCGAGACCCCTCACGCGCCCCAGGCTGAGGTGAGGGTGGCCAGGCTCCAGTGCCCCGTCCCTGCCGCTCTGCTGGCCCTGCTCAGGGTGTCCAGGGAGGCCTGGGGGGACTGAAGGGACGACCACCCTTGCTGTGAGCACAGTCTTCGGGACCCTGCTGTGCCCGGCACCCCCACCCTAGGAGCCACAGCCCCCCGCTGCCCGGACACCGCCGGGAGATGCAGAGAGCATCTGAGCCCAAGGAGCCGGGAGCAGAGCCGCACCCCTGCCCAGAGGGGCAGGAACTCTAAGAACGGTGCTCAGCAGAGGAAGGGTTGGTGCAGAGGGAAGCCCGGGGCGCTGGAATGCAGTGCCAGGCCCCGGTACCTGCCACGCTCCTCACCCACCACCTGGGCCCAGCCTGGGCAGCGAGAGGCCCTGTCCCCAGCACTGACCTCCAGACCCTCGAGGGAAGGCCGTTCCCTGGGGAAGGGTCATCTGTCTGCGTCTCCCTCTGCCGGGAGCCATGGGCCATGGGCCCACGGGGCATGGGGCCCGGGTCCCCTTTCGGGTGGAAATAAGGCTTAGTAGCCACGGGCTGGAGGGGACAGCGGGATCCGTGGCTGGAGGGGACAGTGGGTCTCTGTGGGCTGGAGGGGACAGCGGGGTCCGTGGCTGGAGGGGACAGTGGGATCCGTGGCTGGAGGGGACAGTGGGGTCCGTGGCTGGAGGGGACAGTGGGTCTCTGTGGGCTGGAGGGGACAGCGGGGTCCGTGGCTGGAGGGGACAGTGAGGTCTGTGGCTGGAGGGGACAGTGGGTCTCCATGGCTGGAAGGGACAGTGGGTCTCTGTGGGGTGGAGGGGACAATGGGGTCCGTGGCTGGAGGGGACAGTGGGTCTCTGTGGGCTGGAGGGGACAGTGGGTCTCCATGGCTGGAGGGGACAGTGGGTCTCCGTGGGCAGGAGGGGACAGTGGGTCTCCTTGGCTGCGGGGACAGTGGGTCTCCTGCGAGCAGGACAGGGCTGTGGTCCCTCCCCTCCCCGGTGTCCCACGAGACCGGATCAGACTCTCGGGCCCCCGCCCACCCCAGTGCCCGTCCCTCCCGGGCTCTCCTGCCCCCTGTGTGGCGGGAGCCCATCCCAGCCCGAGCCTCGCGGGGCGGAGGACAGGACCCCGACAGCAGAGGCCTTGGGACCGCGGCGCCCCTGCTGCACCCCAGCTGGGGCCCGGCCGCCGAGTTCCGCTCAACTGGCCGCACTATCTCGGACCATCTCGCCGCCGCGCTGCTCCGCCCGCCCGTATCTGGGCCTCATCTCCCGGCAGGAAGGGGCCGGGCGGCCCAGGAGGGTTTAGGCTCCTTCCCGGGGCTCCTGCACCCCGCGAGCTGCCCCCGCCCCAGGGCCCCCTCTGGCCGCTCCTGCCTCGGGGAACACCTCTTCCTCCATTCTCACTGGGACCTGAGCCCACGGCCTCCTCCTCAAGGAAGCCTCTCTGGATCTGTCAGCTCAACCTCTCCAGGAGGGAGCACCCTCTCGCCCGCCAGCGGGAGACACAGACCTATCGTCCACCCCCGTCCCAGTTTCTCCTCTCTGGGACGGGCGTGGCGAGGCTGGCCTCTGGGGACTGCGCGTCACAGCATCACCAGCCCCGCCAGAGGCAAAGTCCCCGGGGCCGGACAGCAGGGGACTCGGTGCCCCCCGAGCGCCCACCACCCACCCCACCCCACCCCCGGCCGTGCCCACCTTCCTGCCGGCCCCCCCGGCCCCCACCCCACCCCCAGCTGTGCCCACCTTCCTGCCGCCCCCCCGGCCCCCACCCCACCCCACCCCACCCCCGGCCGTGCCCACCTTCCTGCCGGCCTCGTTGTTGTGCAGGTTCATGAGGCGCCGCGCGTTCTTCTTGATCTCGCGGGCGTCCACGAAGCGGCGGGAGAAGTCGATGCCGTAGCGCACGTCGGCCGAGCAGCCACCCCACTTCCAGCCCTCGGCCTGGTTGTAGTAGCCCTGCTTCTCGCGGTCGCAGCCGCAGTTGCTCAGGTTGCCCTGGCTGCAGGCGGCCGTGACGGCGTGTGCCACCCCCGCGGCCGTGATGGCGTACGTGAAGGCCGCTTCGCGGCTCCCTGCGGGCGGGACGGGGTGAGGCCGGAGCCCGTGGGCCCAGGGCAGTGCCCCGCCCCCTGCACCCGGACACGTTCCCCCCCCACCCCGCAGCGACAGGGGCAACGGCCACAGGCCACGCCACTCCCGGGGGCCACATCAGTCCCCGCCACAGTCCACGCCATGCTCAGTGTCTGTATACCCGTGTATAAACATGTGGTGTATGTGTTATGTGACATGTGTACTGTGACATGTGTACTGTGTATAGTTCATGTGGTGTGTACAGTGTGTATGTCTGTGTTTGTGACGTGTATAGTGGGACAGCTGTGGTTCATGTGATGCATTGTGGCATGTGACATGTATGTGGTGTATGTGGTATGTGCATGACACATTGTGAGGTGGGGTGTATGCATTGTGGCATGTGGTTTGTGTGCATGTGGTGTGTGTGTGTGTGTGTGTGGGTATGAACAAGCGGTATTGTGTGGTCTCTTACTGTGGTGTGTGTATATGTGGTGTGTGCATGTGTGTAGCATGTGGTGTGTATGTGTGCAGTGTGGGTGCATGTGTGGTGGGTGGTATGTGTAGCGTGTTGCATGTGTGTTATGTGTATGTATGCGTACGTGTGTGGTGTGTTGTACATACATGTGCGGCATGTGCGTGCGTTACTATGTATGGTGTGTGGTGTGTGTCCGTGGTGTGTGCTGTGTGTACATGTGTGCTGGGGTGCAGGGGTGAGGGGAGCAGCGGCATCGGGGCCGAGGTGCTTGGGACAGTGGCGGCGCTCACTTGGCGGACGAGGCAGCTTCTAGAACATTCAGGAAGGCGGCGCAGAGCTGGGCCCACCCTCGCCCTGTCCTGCAGGTGACCCCTCGGACCTCTTGCCCACAGCGGCTGGCCCCGCCCCCACACCGAGGAGACTGGGGGGCTCTGCAGAGGCTGCGGGGTCAGAGCCACACGGGCCTCCCCGAGCCCCTAACCCGGGCAGGCGCCAAGCAGGGCTGGTCCTGGAGAACAGCCCCAGAAGCCCCCACCTGTCCCCTCCTGCCCCACCCACACCAGCACTCAGCCCTGCCCGCCTGCTCAGGGCTCCTTCACTGGGGTTCCATCTCTTTGGGGAGACTCCCGGCTCTGTGCTCAGGGCTGACTCCTGGCTCTGTGCTCAGGGCTGACTCCTGGCTCTGGACCCCCAAGAATAGAAGGAAGCTGTGGAGCACTTTGAACCCTCTGGGCCTGCTCAGAGTCACCCCAGATCCCGAGAGGACATCGGCGGGTCCTGGGGCCTCCCTGGCCCCCACCCCCACGCCCCGCAGCCCAAATGGGCCCCCATGGCTGCAGCCCCCAGCCCACCCCCAGCTCTGCCCAGGCTGCAGGCCGGGTCCCCCCAAGCCCACAGGAGGCACCCCTGAGCTCAGCTGCAGGGTGGGGGAGGGAGGAGAGCACAGCAGGCGCCAGCCTGGGGACCCTGCGTGGGTCTGCGGATGCTGCCGACTCAGCCACAGCCCCCGGGATGCCAGATACAGACACGCTACAGGCACCCCCAACCCGGGACACCGAGGCTGGACTCCAGCAGCTCTGCAGGGCCATGGTTTTGGAGAGGGACAGAGGGCGGGCTGGGGCCCAGGCGGAGAGAGCCAGCATGCACGGAGTCTGACAGCTGCTGTGTGGCCCCGGGCCCGTCACCAACCCTCTCTGAGCTGGGCTCCGGCCTGCAGTGCCCTGTCAGCTCTGACAGCATCAGGACCAGCAGCCAATGTGGGGGGGGGAGGCGACAGGGACACAGGGACTCCTGGGCCTCCCGGCTGCTCACGCCTCCGCCCAGGGGTCGGCCACTCAGTCCCGCCCCACTGCCCCTCCAGCGCACTCTAGAAAATTCCGGAGCCCTGAAGATGGGGCCAGGGGGGAACTCCTTCCTAGAGATGATTCTAGCACAGCCTCCACGGACCCCGCTGGGCACCAGACTCGGTGTGGGCAACTGTGCCCGCGGTGATGCCAGCAGGCAAGGGGGCTGGTGAGCCATGCCCAGCCCGTGCCCGAGGGCCCCCCGTGCTTCTCTCCAGCTGGCCCCTTGTGCTCACGGCGCGGCACCGGCGTACGTGTCCCTCGCAGCAGCACCTCATGGCCACGGGCCCGGGAGGGTGGCAGGCGAGTCCCTGCTAGAACCCTCATGGGCCCCAGTGCCTTTTCCTGCCCCCTGAGGAGGAGCCCTGTCACCCACCCCAGCACTGGGACCATGGACCCGAGGGATGAGAGGTGTGTGGGCTGGGCGTGTGCACATGGGCACGTGTGTGCCCGCAGGAGTGTGCAGTGTGTAAGCATGTACATGTATGTACTTGACGGTGTGTACTAACGTGCTGTGTTGCAGTGTGATGTGCATCTGGACACAAGTGTTCAGTGGTGATGTATGCATGCATGTGCATGTTTTTCTGCAATGTGAACAGTAGCACATGTAGTATGTACATGTGCGCACTGTGTGTGCATATAGTCTTACATGTGCATGCATGTAGCATACGCCTGACAGTGTTCACACCACTGTGTTATATTGTAGTATGTGATGCCCATGTGTGCGGTACGTGACCTACAAGTTCGTGCCCATGTGTGCAGTGTGACATGGTGTCCGTGCCCGTGTGTGAGGTGTATGACGTGGTGTCATGCTGGTGTGTACAGTATGTGACATGCATGTTTGTGTCCGTGTATGCGGTATGTGACATAGTGTCCATACCCGTGTGTGCAGTGTATGACGTGGTGTCCATGCCTGTGTGTGCAGTGTATGACATGCATGTCCGTGACCATGTGTACAGTATGTAATGTGGTGTCTGTGGCCATGTGTGCGATATGTAACATGGTATCTGTGGCCATGTGTGCAGTGTGTGACATGCATGTCCATGGCCGCATGTGCGGTATGTAACGTGGTGTCCGTGCCTGTGTGTGCAGTGTGTGACATGCATGTCCGTGGCCGTGTGTACAGTATGTAACGTGGTATCCGTGGCCATGTGTGCAGTATGTGACATGCATGTCCATGCCCGTGTGTGCTGTGTGATGCCCACGTGTGTGCCCACCAGCACTGCCCTGTGCCCCTCCCAGGGCCTCTGCGGCCCTCTCCGACTCGGTCCCTCTCGGTCCGTCCTGCCCTGCCGGGCACCCCCTCCCCCCACCGGCTGCGGCTGAGTCAGTGTCTCCGCATTAAGCTCTTCGCTGCCGTTGTCATAAACAGACTCTGGAAAAAGTCCCGCCAGGCCTCAACACGCCGGCACGCCCGCGCCCCGGGCCTTTGTTCTGACCCAGCAGAGCCCTCAGCCCCGCTGAGCCCGCGGGCGCACCCAGGGTGGGCAGAGCTGGCACAGGGGCCCCTGGTGCTCCCATGGGGGAAACCGAGGCCTCTCCGTGAGAAAGGGCAGCGGGCAGCAGGCCCTCCACGCGTAGCCCCAGCTCAGAGCCTGGCCACTCATGGCCACCCCGTGAGGCGTCCCTCCCGAGACCACTGGGGACCTTCCTTCTGAGGGTCCGCAGCCAGACCCGCCTCTGTGGCCACCACACACTGGGGGTGCTCTGCCCTGGGGGTCTTTGGGATCCTGACCTTGAGGGCCACCCCCTGGCCCAGGACGGCACACGGCTCACAAGCCTGCAGACCAGTAACGGGGCCCCTATCCTGGCACCACCCCACCCGCCCGAGCTCCGCCCACTCCGTGCCCCGCCCACTAGAAAAAAGCAGCTCTGACTGCCCCGCCCACCCCATGCCCCGCCCACTACGAGAGGCAGCTTGGAGATGCCCCGCCTACCCCACGCCCCGCCCACCCATGCCCTGCCCACTAGGAAAGGAAGCTTGTGATATGCCCCGCCCACCCATGCCATGCCCACCCTATGCCCCGCCCACTAGGAAAGGCAGCTGGGGTGCCCCGCCCACCCCGTGATGCTGGACCAGCGATTGCAGGAGTCAGCTCTGGATTCTGTGCCACTCTGCTCCGCCCAGGGTGACACTGGCCCTGTCCCTCAGAGGAAGACACCTGGGACCCTCATCCTCACTCCCCGGGCATGCGGGGAAACGGCGTTTGTGCTGTGGTCGCATGTCCTGGGGCCCGCGGAGCAGCAGGACCGTTCCCGCGGCCCGGGTGCGGGACGGCGCGGGGCTTTCCCTGCAGGAGCCCCAGTCCATCCCCGCGCCCTGTGGCCGCCCAGCGGGCTGCAGTGACCCCGTCCAAACACTGGGCTGAAAGGGCCCGTCCGCTCACTCTCCCCTCCGTGTCTTCACGAATCTCCGACTTTCCGGGGCTCTGCTGGCCCCCGTAGCCTGGCGTGGAGGAAACAGCCGGGAACCCTGTCCCATCACGAGGGCAGGACACGGCACGGGGAGGCCCTCGGAGGCCGTCAGGGGCAGGACTGGCGCTGCCACCAAGGTCAGGGCCGCGGACCCGCCTCTCGGGCACCTGAAGGTTAGCCCCGGGTGGGTCTGCCCCGGGCCTCTCCGAGCGCCGGCGTGATTAGGGCCGGCCCTATGCCTGGTCATGCCCACGGCGGCACATGATGGGGGACTCGGCGTTCCGTAGCCACTCGGCCGGGGTGCGGCAGGGGGGTCCCGGGGGCTCTGGGCTGGGCGGGGGCAGGGACCGGCTGTGGGCTCAGCGGCTCAGAACCTCCCAGACCTTTAGGGTTCAGGCCCGCCCCCTCCCACCTGGGCTCTGTCCCCAGCCCCCAGGGAGCGCCGTGGCCTGTGCCCACACCGGGGGCGCTTCTGCCCCCCCGCCCCCCCACCGGCCTGGCTGTCGGTGGGCCCTGCACTGGGCCCGGGCTGCCGGCCGTGCCTGGTCGCTCTGGGGATGGAGCCCAGAATACGGGTCCCCGCCTGCCCCCCCGCGCCAGGAGAGCGGGGACACAGTCAAGCCCGAACGAAGCTCACTCCTGTTAGTGGGAGAGACGGGTCAGGGCGGGCAGGGCCAGGAGCCACACAGAGACAGGAAACAGCCGGGGCGGCCTGTGCGTGTGTGAGTGTGAGTGTGTATGTGCGTGTGTATGCGTGTACATGTGAGTCTGTGTATGTGCGTGTGTGTGTGAGTGTATGTGTGTGTTTGCATGTGTCTTTGTATGTGTGTGTATGTGTGTGAGTGTATGTATGTGTGTGTTTGTATGTGCATGTGTGTACACATGTGTATATGTGCGTGTTTGTGTGTATGTGTGTATGCATGTGTGTATGTGTGTGCATGTGCGTGAGTGTATATGTGTGTGCATGTGTATGTGTGTTTGTGTGTATATGTGTATATACATGTGTGTATATGTGTATGTGTGCGTGTGTACATGTGTGAGTGTGTGTGAGTGTATGTGCATGTGTGTGCGTGTGTGTGTACATGAGTGTGTGTGCGCGTGTCTGTGTGAGTGTATGTGTGTGAGTGTATGTGTGTGTATGTGAGTGTGCATGTGTGAGTGTGTATGTGAGCGTGTGTGTGGGGGTTCTCCACAGCTATCAGGGAGCGGCAGCCCCCTGGGCGGGCAGCTGCAGGGCACCGCAGCCGAGGCTGCCATGGACGAGAGGCCAAGAGGAGTAAAGTCCCCACCAGGACAACCACGCCAGGCGCCAGGCGGGAAGGACGCTGGCCCCTGCGTGGGGCCGATGAGCTGAAGGGACTCACACTCAGACCCAGGGCCGAAGGGGCGAAGGGACAGCCGGGAGGCGCCGCCTCCCACCCAGGACCCCACCTCTCAGGGCCAGTCACTAATCGGCACCTCTCCCTCTCTCCCTCTCTCTGCCTCTCCCTCTCCCTCCCTCTCTCTCCCTCTCTCCCTTTCCCTCCCCCTCTCTCTCCCTCCCTCTCTCTCCCTCTCTCTCTCCCTCTCTCTCTCCCTTTCCCTCCCTCTCCCTCTCTCTCCCTCTCTCTCTGCCTTCCCTCTCTCTCCCTCTCTCCCTCTCTCTCTGTCCCTCTCTCTCCCTCTCTCCCTTTCCCTCCCTCTCTCTTTCTCTCTCCCTCTCTCTCTGCCTCTGTCCCTCTCTCTCTGCCTCTGTCCCTCTCTCTCTCCCTCTCTCTCCCTCTCCCTCTCTCCCTCTCCCTCTCTCTCTCTCCCTCTCTCTCTCTCTCCTCCCGCCCCCTGCCCCTCGGATGCCTGCAGGGGGCCGGGTGGGGGGGGCTGTAGGCCAGCAGGGGGCAGGGGCGCCTTGGCCTGGTGCTCCCAGGAGGCAGAGTGCTGGAAAGTGTGTCTGGGGCGGGGACAGCAGGTGGGGCTGGGGGGGCGCCCTGGGCAGGGAGACCACCAGAGCCGGCGCTGGGCTGGGGGCAGCTGGGGCCTGCGCCTGTGTCCTCGGGGAGGCTGACCTGCTCTGGGACAGGCCTGCGGGCTGGAGGGAGGAGCAGCGTCCAGCGGGCCACTGTGTGTCCTGCAGGCCTGGACAGGGGCTGAGAGGGAAGGGCGCCCCAGGAGCAGAAGCCCCCCTCAAGGGAGGCCTGGCACCCCCGACCCGCCTGCAGCCTGTCCACAGCTGGACCCTCACTGGCTGACCCCAACCCCGACACCCCCCAGCTCCCTGCCTAGCCTGGGCTGCCTTCCGCCGGCCTCAGTTTCCCCGCCGGGCGGTTCCGACCTCCTGCTTCCCAGGCCAGGTCGGTGGCGGGGAACCCGCCCGCCCGGAGACGCAGGGTGCGGGGGCCAGGGGCCCCCAGCTGGCACCTGGGGGGCGGGGCCTCTCTTGGGTGGTGGCCCCCGGGGAGGGGTGGTGCCCTGCTCCTGGCTCTGCCAGGTGCCACCCACAGGCTGCTCACCACAAAGGGCCCCGGGGGCGCCCCCGGCCCCCCCGCCCGCCCGCCGCGCCCGCGTTCCAGCCCTGCGCGGCCCGCTCTGGCCCCGGGCCCGGCAGCTGCGGCTCAGCCGTGCGCCTGGGGATGGGGAGGCGGCCGTGCCCGCACGCTGGGGGGCCCCTGCCCACGTGCTGGGGTCCCGGGCCCAGGGCACCCCGAAGTATCGCTCTGCACATCTGACCCCACCGGGGCCCCGAGGAGCAGGCCCCGGCACCGCTCCGCCCCCGGGCCACCCACGCCCGGCCCCGGCTCAGCAGAGGGGTCGGGAGCACCTGGGGCGGGGGTGGGGGGCTGCAAGTCTCCCTGTTCCGCCTCCTCCCTCCCGGCTGGCCCGGCACAGCCCCGAGGGCACCGTTAGCCGGGAGCCCCCTCCCCGCCCTGCCCTGCCCTGCCCTGCCCGGGCGGGTGTGGACCCCTTGGGCACCCAGCACCAGCGAGCGGAGCCACCCGCCTGCACCCACCCCAGCCCCCGGCTCCGCGGCTGCCCACTGCTCCCTACTGCCCCTCCTCCAGGCCACAGGCACGAGCGGGCAGAGATGGGGCAGGGCCAGAGCGAGAGGGCTGAGGGCAGGGCACCTGCCTGGCACGCGGCTGACCCAGGCTCGAGCCCCCGAAACCCAGAGGGTCCCCTGAGCCAGCCAGGAGTGACCCCTGAGCACTGATTCAGGAGTAAGCAGAGGAAACCCGAGAGAGAGAGGGTGGGGGGGAGAGAGGGAGAGAGGGAGGGAGGGGAAGGGAGAGAGGGAGGGGGAGAGGGAGGCGGGTGGCAGGGGCGCCCGCCCGCCCGCCCGCCTGCCCGCCCGGCGGCCCCAGGCCCTTACCTACTCGGAGCTCCTGCCCGAAGACCGTCCTCTCGCCCAGCGCCGAGCAGTTCCAGCGCCCGAAGCGGAACTGGTGCTGGCACTCGTCGATGCCCATCTGGGCGCCCTCGCCCACCACGATGATGGCGTCCGGCCGGCTCTGGCAGATGGCACGCTGCCGCGGGGCCAGCCCCGGGATCTTGTTGCAGATGATGTTGGCGCCCAGGGCCACGACGGAGGACAGCGCCCTGGGGGCAGGCGGCTAGTGAGCGGGCGCCCCCCCACCTGCCCGCCTGCCCGCCCCCAGCACAGCGCCCGCCCCCCCAGACCCCCGGCTGCGGGCCCCAGGGGACGCCCGTGGGGCGGAGCTGCCCGACCCCCAGAGGGGAGCAGAAGCAGGTGGGCACAGACGGACCCGGACTGGCCCCTGGGCCCCCGGCGGGGAGCCTGAGCAGCTCACAGTTCACGGTCCTGGACCCGGGTCTGAGCGGGCCTGCAGGGGTGGGGGCCCCGGCATGCCTCGGAGGGAGCCCCCGCACCCCGGGGCCCACCCCAGCCCCAAGGCAGCCTCTGTAAGGGCTTGGCACCCCCCGGCCACCGCAGGTGAGAAGGCACCGAGGCCGAGAGAAGCCCAGCAGGGCCTGGCACCCCCCCCTCCGCACCCATGGACACGGCTGTCACCTCTAGCCTCCCCTCTCCCCTGCCCCTCCTCTCTCCCCTCTCTCTCTCCCTCTCTCCCTCTCCCCTTCTCTCTCCTCTGTCCCTCTCTCCCTCTCTCCCCTTCTCTCTCCCTCTCTCCCTCTCTCCCTCTCTCCCCTTCTCTCTCCTTCTCTCCCTCTCTCCCTCTCTCCCCTTCTCTCTCCTTCTCTCTCCCTCTCTCTCCCTCTCTCCCTCCCTCTCTCTCACCCTCTCTCCTCTCTCCCCTTCTCTCTCCTTCTCTCCCTCTCTCTCTCTACCCTTCTCTCTCCCCTTCTTTCTCTCCCCTTCTCCCTCTCTCTCTCCCTCTCTCTCCCCCTCTCTCCTTCTCTCTCTCCCTCTCTCTCTCCCTCTCTCTTCCTCCCTCTCTCTCCCCCTCTCTCTCACCTTCTCTCTCTCTCCCTCTCTCCCTCTCTCCCTCTCTCTCTCCCTCTCTCCTTCCCACCCCACCTCCCTGCACAGCCTCAGTGGACCCTGGACAGTCCCTCCAGGTTCTCAGGACCGAGCTCCTCCGTGTGACCCTCAGCCTCAGTCCCCGGGGTGGGGGCTGGACATGGGTGCTGGGCGCCGTGGTCCCTTCTTAGCCGGGGTGCAAGTGGCCACCTGGGAGGGGAATCGCTGGCTCCCGGCACTGGGTTCCCAGCGGCAAACTGGGCAAAGTGCTCGGCCCGCCCGCCCCCGCCCCCGCCCCTGCCTGGGCTCGGGGTTTCTCCAGGGACCGTGTCGGTGCGGCCTGAGCCACAGCACGTGCCGCGGTGCCCAGGGCGCACACCCAATTCCCAGCTAATCTGCCCGGACCCCCGGGGCCCCGAGGGCACAATGGGCAGCGGTGCCCGGTGGGGCCGGAGCGCGTCTGGGCTGGGAGCAGGCTGGAATCTGGGGAATTCGGAGCCGGGTAACCGTAGATGCTCAGAAAACCGAGCCGGGGAAGTGAGACGGATGGGAACGGCGGGCGCCGGGTGCCACCCACTGCACCGCCCGGCCCGGCCCCCAGGGGCAGGAGCTGGGGGAGGGGCTCCCTGTGGGGCTCAGAGCAGACCCTGTGGGGCCGCGGGGTCTCCCGCCCTGGCCGGCGCCCAGCCCCCACCCAGGGCACCCGCGACCCCCGCCCCGTGGCCGCTGCCATGGGGCCGCCCCTCCCCCCCTGCCCGCCCGGGGCGCCTGTGGGCACGGCCCCGCCACGCTGTGCCCTGGGTCCTTCCCGACTGCGGGGCAAAGGGGGGTGGGGGCCACTCAGGCCCCCCGAGGTCGCCTCCTCTGAAAGGCAGCCCAGGGCCAGAGAGCGGGTCAGCTCAGTCAGTACTGACGGGGCGAGAGCATAGGGGAGCCCCTGAGCACAATGCCAGCACCACGGAGGCCTGAGCACTGCCAACTGGAGCAGCAGCAACAGAGCCACAGTGATAGAAGCACTGGCGATGAGACCATCACTGATGGGAGCACCACTGGTGGGAGCACCGCCATGGGAGCACCACCGACGGGACCGTCACTGAGGACCACTACAAATGGGGGTACCACCTACGGGAGCACCATTGGTAGGTGCACTACTGGTGAGAGCACCAGTGATGGGAGCACCAGTGATGGGAACATTACTGGTGGGGTCATTACTAAGGGAGCATCACCTACAGGAGCAACATTGATGGGCACACCACTAATGGGAGCACCACTGATGGGAGCACTACTGACAGAATCATCACAAACAGAAGCACCACAGGAGCATCACAGACAGGAGCACCACTGGCTGGAGCACCACTGGCTGGAGCACCACTGACAGGAGCACCATTGACGGGAGCACCACCAATGACGCCAGCGCTGCTGGGGGCCCCACAGAGAGGGCCACGGAGCTTCGCCGAGAAAGACGGTACAGCCGAGCACGGGCAGAGCACTGGCTGGGCGTTCCTTTCCAGAAGTCGGGAGGCCCCACACCTCAGCGCGCTCGCTCCAGGGGAAGGTGAGTCAGGCGCGCCCAGGGCAGGCACGCAGGGGCCGGGGCACCCCGGGGAGGCCTGCTGGCGGCGGCAGCTGTGTGGCCCCTGCAGGGGGAGCACCAGGGGGTTCCCGGAGGCTGTAACAGGCGGGAGATGCGCGAGCAAACCCCGCCCCTCCCCCATGGGGGGCCCATCGCTGTCTGCCCTGGGGTCTCTGTGCTGGAACCACGCAAAGAAGTGGGAGGCCCCGCCGCCCCCAGCCCCAGAGCCCTGCTGGGGGCGGGGAGTGGGGTCCTGCGGGCCCTGGACAGGGGCCCCTCCTGGCGGAACCTTCCGGAAGGAACTGGCGCCCTCCCGGCAATAGCGAGTTCCACGCAGCGCGGCGTCGGCAGCAGGGCAGCCTGCCCGTGCCGGGGCCGGAGGGAGGCAGGCCCAGGTCCCCGGCACATGCCCGCGCGGCCGACACTGCAGGGACAGTTTGGGAGCGTCCTCCTGAGGTGGCTGAGCGAGTCACCAGTTCTGTGAGACGCCCCATTCCAAGGACCCTCCTGGCCCCCCGGGGCTCGGGGCAGCCCGCAGGGCCCTCTGGGGCCCCCGAGGCCTCTGCCCGGGTCCTTCCCCTACGCCGCCCTTCTCCCTGGAGCCCCCAGCCCCGCCATGGGCCCGGACAGGGGCCGGGAAGCTCACAGCAGCCCAGCAGCTGCCCGGAGGAGGGAGATGCGACAAGCTGCTCCCGGGGTGGGGACCCCTGGCCCGCCCGCTTGCTGGGCTGGCCCGGCCGACAGAGGGGCTGGCCGCAGCGGGCAGGGCGGGCGGACATGGGACGCGGGCTTCGGTCCCTGCCTCTGGCCGCAGACACTCTGCTCCCCGCTCCTCCTCCCCTCACCCGCCCCCCCGAGTCCCCCATCCTGGCCTGGGCCGGCCCCAGGCGGCGCGGGAGGGGCCGAGCTCAGGCCAGCCTGGAGTAGTGGATGCTCTGCCGTGTCCCTGCTTGGCCCTGGGTTCGAGCCGCCACTGGGCCCAGGCAAACCCGGAGTGGATGGGCCCCGGGGCTGGGCGGGGCCGGGCATGGGGGCCCCTTGCGAGGTCTCTTCCCAGCTGGGGCCCCGGAGCCCCCAGAGTGGGCGTGACCTGCCCCAGGCTGGGCAGCAGAGGGTCTGCGAGTCTCTGAGGGTCTAACCCGGCCCCCACGGGAGGGGAAGGGCAGGTGTGCGGACCCAGGAAGCACCGGCCCCAGCTCCGCCCCCAAGAAGCCTCACGAGCTCTGCTGTGTGGGCAGGGCAGGAGGGAGCCCGGCCACAGCTCCTGGACAGGAAGACGGTCACCTTGTCCTGCCCCGGGGTCACTGCACACGCCCAGCCTTAGGGCCACTGTGGCGCTCAGGGGCCCCACACCAGACTCCCAAGGGCCCTGAGGCGACGACCAGCCCTGGTGTCCAGCCTGGCTGCCGGCCAGCACCCCCCCTTCGGACCCGGGACCCCAGAGAAGGGACACCAGTGAGAACCGTGGGGGTGGCAGGTGGCTCCTTCTCTGAGCTCACCCACCCAGGACTGGGCGCCCGTGGGGAGAGCCCCTCTCTGCCGAGACCCCAGCTAGCCCGGACAGGCCCCTGGAGTTGTGACGCGCCTCAGGGACACGAGATGTGTGGTGTGTAACGTGTAGCATGCAGTGTGGGGTGTGCAGATATGCACAGGACTGCAGTCTGCAGCTTACCATGTAACGTGTGGTGGATAACACGTGTGTGACATAGCATGTCCCATGTAAAATGCAAAGTACAGCACTGCTGTGTGACGTGGGATGTGGGACGTGTGCATGGGGGACACGTGTGTAGCACGGATCGCAGGCTGCCCCGCAGATCCGTGTGTGTCCGTGGTGTGGCTCCCAGGTGTGTCTGAGCCGTGCTCTCAGGGGCTGGCGTTTGTTTTGTTTTTATTTTGGTGTTTTGGGTCTCACCCGGCGCTGCTCAGGGGCTGCTCCCGGCTCTGCACTCAGCAATCTCTCTTCAGGGGATTATGTGGGATGCCAGGGATCGAACCCGGGTCAGTCCATGCAGGACGAGCTCCCCACACACTGTCCTCTCACTCCGGCCCCAAGACCTGATGCTTCGTGACACATGTGCTGCGGGACAGAGAACGTGAACGATGTATGCAGTGCGTCCGTGCCGCGTGTAACTGGGGAGGCACGCGCAGGGGGTCCTGGGTCACATGCATGCTGTGACGTGTGTTCTGTGGAACAGAGAATGTGGGAGGCGTGTGCAGTGTGTAAGAGGCATGTGTGTGGAGTGGTGCAGTATATAAGTACTTGGCTGTGCATAGCATGATGCCGGCGTGCCGCGCAACACATGTGACTGTCACACAGGACATGGTCATGTGTGCTGTGCCGCGTGCCACACGCACCATGGGCTGTGATGTGCAGCGTGTGGCGTGTTCACTGGGTGTGCAACAGCCTGATGTCGACCATGTGACATGACGCGTCGCGGCTCCGGCGTGTGGGACACAAGGCCTAGCATGTGCTATGTCTCAGTCCCTCAGCTCACACGGGAGCCAGGCCCTGCAGCCGTGTACTCGGACATGCCTGCACCCGAGCACAGAGCAGGGGACAGGAAGGAACAATCGTCTTGTCCCCCACACAGGCCTGAGGTCCGGTAAGGGGCGTCCCAGGGTTAGTGGGGGCACATGGGCAGCTGGGGTCCCTCAGGCCCTGCCGGGGCTCCTGCCCTCGGCTGCGCCCCCTGCCCTGCCCACACCATCGCCCTCGGGCCGGCCTCGCCCTTCCCGGGGCCTTGGGTGGGCCATGACCATGGCCCAGGTGACAGGGCCCAAGAAGGCGCCCGCCCGTTTGTGGCCCCGCCCACACCTGTGCCACCATGCGCCTGGCCTTCCGGGGTCCCCCTCCCGAGCCTCCACACCCACGGACAGACGCAGACCCCAGGGCCCTGGCACAGCCTGCCTGTCACTCACCCCCACCGACCCCTGCAGGGTCCCTGGGCTCTGTGAGGGCCGGCCCAGCCCCTCCCCCAGCTGTGAGCTCTGCGGGGCGGGGACCCCCACGCCCCCAGCCCCGGCCCCGCCCCCCGGGAGGTGAGCAGACCTTGGCCTCCCTCTGCTCCACCCTGGCCCGGGCCCAGCTGCCCAGCTGCCCCCATGCTGGCCCCCGGCAGCCACTTTGTAATTCTTCCTTCTTGGGCATCCTCCGGCGAAATATGTGAAGAATGTTCTAATTATCTGCGCTCCGCCAGGGAGGCGGGCCTGGTCCATTTATGCAGAAAGGACTCAGCAAATGCCCAGAGGCCAGTACCTGGTGCCCACACCCACCCGCGCCCACGCCGCTTCTCCTGCAGGTGGCCAGCCCGGTGCCGCCTGAGATGGGCCCAGTGCTGATCCCGAGCAGGAGCCGGCCGGGTCCAACGGGGCCCGGGAGGGGCCAGGCGGGAGCCTGCGGTCACTCGGCTGGCCGGGGCGCCGGCCAGGGGCTGCCCTCGTGCCCGCAGCCGTGCCCTGGGATGCAGCTGGGCAGAGTGGAGCGGAACAGGGCGGGGCCCGGGCAGTGAGCACCAAGGCACGGGAGTCCCGGGAGCCTCCGTCCTCCCGGGCTGGACGTCGGCGCCTTCCTCCCCCGGGACCTGCCGAGCCGGGCGCCGAGGAAAGAGCCAGTCCTGGCACCCCAGGCGTGTCCTGAAACAGGCGCCCCTCAGAGCAGGCCGAGGGAAGGCACCTGCCCTGGCACGCGAGGCCCTGAGTTCGATCCCAGGCACCACGGCACAGCCGGGCAGCCAAGGTTCCTCTTCCCTTTAAAGCTGTCCACCCCAGCCTTCACGCTAAAAGCTTCCCCCTCTAGTGCCTTGGCACGAGGCTGAGAGGGGGCTGGGGGCTGCAGAAGTGGGTCCTGCAGGGCAGCCCCCCGCCCAGCCCCGGGAGACAGAGGAGGGCGCTGTGCGGGCGCAGGGCAGCGAGAGGCCCTGGACAGGAAGTGCCCGCTGGTGCCCTTGGCCGTCCCGCCCGCACCTCAGTTTGCCACTGTCCCCGGGAGGGGCCGCGGCCAGGTCCGTGGCAGCTTCCTAGCGAGAGGCCCGGGTGTGTCCCTGCCTGCCGGCGCCGCGCCCGGCCCAGCCCGCTGCCCCCCAGGGGAAGGGAGCCCAGCGAGGGCCTGCCCACATAGCCGGCATTCCTGGCCTGGCATCCGGGGACCCCACCCTAGGGAGCAACCGGGAGGCCCAGGGGGAGTCGGGCCCCGGGCGGGTCTGGCGGGGCTAAGGCCACACGGAGCCGAGGGTCCCCGGAGCCATGGGATCTGGGGAACGGGACCACACACAGTGGGTCACTGCGACCAGCCCCCCCCTCCGTCCCCGGGGCATCGTTCTCGGACCTCAGAAACTTCCAAAGCTCTGAGGGACAGTGGGGGCCCCGCTGGGCCGAGGCTGGGTCCAGTCATTCCTCCTGCAGGCCCAGCTTTGTGCTTCCTCCTCCAGGCAGCCGACTCGGGTTTATCCTCTTTCCTCCCTGCCCTGCTCCTCAGAGAAAGGCTGGGGGCCTGGGGTCCGCCGTGTGCATCTGCTTGGCTGCGGTTACCCTCCTTGCACCCTCGGGGCTTCCGACCTCCCCCCACATCACAAGTCCGATCCCTCTCCCTGCTTCCAGGACCCCCAAAATGCCAAGGCCTCGAGCGCACCGCAGAGGGAGAGACGCCTGGTGCCCGCCTCTGCCCCGCAGGCCGGGGGCCTGGGGTGCCAGGCGGAACAGAGGGACTCAGGGATGGAAGGAGACGGCCTTGGGCCCGCGTCCAGGCCGGGTGTCCAGTCAGGCCCGCTTCCCCTTCCCTCTCCTCACGCTCAGCGCCTGGTTGGGGGGTGCAGAGCCGCAGCGTGGGGGGCTGGCAGCCTGCATGGACCCCCTCCCAGGCGCAGGTGGGAGTCGGGGTCCAGACCAGGTGGGGTCAGCTGAGGCACTCAGCACCTCTGAGCCCTGCTCCTGCCCTCTGGGCCCGGGCTCCTGGGCACGGCCCCTGCCCACGGGCTCGCTCTGTCCCCCCCAAGCATCCCGGGGCTGGACCCCAGGAGCAGCCGCCCGCAGCCCCTCCCCTGCCTGGCTGATGCTCGCCCAGGAGCACCCCCCCACCCCCCCATCATCCCAGCACCAGCTCGTCCTCACAGCCAGCTCCCGGGGGCTCACTGTCCCCCTTCTGCAGGACCCCTCTCAGCTCAGGCCTTTATCCCCACCTGCCGCCCGCTGCAGGCTGCCCCCTGCCCCGGTCTCTCTGGAGCCCTCACAGGGAGGGCTGGCAGTGACTCCAGCTCTGTGGGCAGTGGGGGGCCAGGAGACCCTGAGGGCGGTGGTGCCAGAGGTGATTTTCACCTTCCGGTCCATGGGTCAGGGCGAGGCCGCCATGGGGAGCCCCGAACCCTGAGTCAGCCCCGACCCACCCCTGGGGGTCTCTCTCTGGCACTGCAGCCTGGCACAGGCCCCGCGTGGGCAGCTGGGCGCAGGGCAGGCCTCTGGTTCCTTCCAGGGCGTGCAGAGAGCATCCGGGGGGCGGAA
Source organism: Sorex araneus (assembly GCF_027595985.1). Taxonomy (NCBI): domain Eukaryota; kingdom Metazoa; phylum Chordata; class Mammalia; order Eulipotyphla; family Soricidae; genus Sorex; species Sorex araneus. The sequence goes on from NC_073307.1 coordinate 98,946,062, forward strand.
GAGGTCACCCGGCCCTGGCCAGCCCCTGTGCCCACAGAGGGCAGAGTCTCACGTGCACAAGCGGCCACCGGGCCGCCTCCAGCCCAGCCCCCCTGCCCTGCCCACAGCAGCTCAGACAGAGGGTCTGGAGAGGGACCTCCAAGCTCTCCTCTGCAGGCTGATACAGACGCGCCAAGGCCCTAGAGAGAGCACTGCGCCCTCAGCTCTCCCGCCGCACCTGCTCCAGGGGTGCACCTGGCCGGCCCGAGACCCCGCCCCGTGTGGCCCCGCCCCACCCTGTGAGACCACGCCCACCGTGAACACGCCCCTGAGGCCCGCCTATTGGGTGCTGCTCCTCCCTCGTGGCCCCGCCCACTATGGCCCCGCCCACCACGATCCCGCCCCGTGTGCCCCCCCCCCCGCCCTGGCCCCGCCCATGCGCCCACGCCAAGTAGGGCCACGCCCCTGAATTCCGCCTACCAGCCGCTGCTCCTCCCCTTGCAGTCCCGCCCCACCGTGGCCCCACCCACCATAGCCCCGCCCTCCACAATGCCACGCCCCTGAGTGGCCAGGGCCACGCCCGTTACGCCCTTGGCCTCAGCGGCCCCAGCTTCGTGCAGTGCCCTGGTCTCAGGGCCAGGCAGGCCCCCTGGTCTGCGCGGCCGGTGGAGGGGTCAGGGCAGGGACCCCGATGTTAGGAGGCCTCGCTGCTCCCACACCCTCTGTTCTTGCAGGTGGCTGCTGGCCAGGCCAGGGCACCCTCCAGCCTAGGGGAGTGTGGGGTGTGTGACCACAGTGAGGGGGTTCCTGGGGCCCGCGGAACGTCACTGTGCAGTGCTCAACCCCAGAGTGAGGCCCGCCGGGGGCCCTCCCCGAGGCACCCTCACCGGCCCCACACCCCTCTCTACTACGGACACTGTGGCCTTCTCGGGGTCCCCACGCGGGACCCGCCCGCATCCTCCACCTGCTCAGATGCCCAGGGCCGGAGGGCTCCCTGCCACCTGCTCTCGGCGATGGGCGCCCGGGGCCCCTGGAGGGGTCCAGCCTCGGTGGTGCGTCGGGAGGATGGAGGAGGGCGCACCTGTGCCCACTCCCCCCCGTCCGCGGCCCGAGGGGAGGCCCCGTCCCCACAGAGGACAAATGGTGGTTTTGTCCTTGGCCGGCGGCGGCCGGCACCACACAATGACCCTTTCATGCCGCGCGGGAGCCCGGCCCGGGTTTCATTTGACGAGGAGGCGTCTGGGCTCCTGTCCCCTTGCTGGGGGAGGGGACGCTGCGTCCTCTGAGCCGGACCCCCCAGGCTCCTCAGAGCAGGGGCCTCAGGGGGCTGGGGGAAGCCCCTTCTGCCGCCCTGAGGGCCGCGAGACCCCCAAACGCCGGGCGACGGCCAAGGCTGCGTGCAGGGACCCCCGACTCGGACAGAGGGTGAGTGTCCACAGTGAGGGGCATTGCCAGGCTCCCCGCACCGCTGTCACATCTCCCTGAACACGGGTGCGACAGGAGCTCGGGGAGGGGATACGTCCAGAGGAGCTACAGCGGACCCTGTGTCGGGACCCCCAACAGCTGCCCACCTGGGGAAGCTGCCCCACACGCCAGAGCCCTGGGGTGTTGCCCAGTGTCCCCCTCGTCTGTGGCAGGCCCCTGACACACACCCCCCCCCACCATGCACCTGTCTGTCTCACGCTCCTATTAAGTTCGGGCAGCTCCTATTCATCCTGCCACATCCGGGCTGGAAGTCACCTCTTCCAAGAAGCCCTCTGAGACTCACCAGAGAATGTGTCTCTTCCTTTCACAGCACGGTCGCCCAGACTCTTTGTCACTCTCTGGTGCTCCCTGAGAGCTGCAGACAGCCCCACTTACCGTGCGCCAGGACGAACCATGCCCTGCTGAGTTCTGCCAGCTGTCCGGAAGGTTAGACACCCTCGGCCTCCCCTGGGACACAGCTGCACCAGGGCCGGGAGAGGGGTGGGTGCGGACCAGTGACAACCCGTCCAGGGCTCTCCTCGGGCCCATAGGGCACAGGAGGAAGCACCCCCTTCCCTGCCAGCCCAAGGGCCAGAGACCATTTCTAGAAGGTTCCCTCCGTAAGTGGTGATCTCTGATGAGAGCCATACCGACATCCCCCGTGACTGAGCCACCTCATTCCTCAGATGATTGATCTAAAACCGGGTTCTTGGGGCCCCCCGACCCAAGCCGGGTGCTTCAGGCTGCAGGGCCGGGGTCGGCAGGTGGGCCTGACCCGCGCCCACAGAAGGGGGGTCTCGGGGGATGAGGCAGAGCCCCGGGCAGCTCGTCTGACTCAGCCCCGTAGGCTGGAAACCGCTTCTCCTGGGGGTGTCCCCTCCACGCCCGAGGGTGGGGAATCCCTCTCGCACCCCCGCCTGATTCAGCAGCCCCCGGCCCTGCCCGGGGCCTGCCCAGAGAGCCGCGGGAACCACAGGGCAGAGCAGAGCCGCAGCCAGGTGGTCGGTGAGTAACCGCCCGTCACCCGTGACTCAGCCGTCATCAGAGAGGCTCAGGCCGGAAGACCTGAGCATCACTGCGGCCAGCCCCCACATCTGGCCGGAAGGGCCAGCCTCGTCCCAGCCCAGGGCCCGGGCAGGACCCCCCAGCTGCCTCCCCGAGCAGCACCCACCTGCCCACCTGACCCCAGGCACAGGGGCCCGTGCGTGCAGGGACCACAGACCGGGTCTCGACGCCCCAGCTGGGGGCAGGAGCCATCATCCGACAGAAGCGCAGATTCCAGCACCAGGTGCCTTCTGGGAACGTTCTCTGGAGCAGAGACGTCTCCGCTGGGTCTCTCCTGCCCTGGCATGCTCAGGCCCCGCCGGACTTTTTCCTCGGGTTTTTCTGAGGCACTGAGGGGCCTTATGGCACCAGTATCCCCAGCCTGCCTCACGGCCCCTAAGAGCACACACACGTGCACACACTCACATGCATTCACTCACACATGCATATACACTCACATAACACACATACAGGCACACACACACATACTCGTCACACATATACATTCATACATGCATACTCACACACATGCACATGCATATACATTCAGTGTACTTAAGCACACACATATGCATTCACACATGCACACACTCACACTATACATTCAAACACATATTCACACTCAGACATGCACATTCACTCATGCATGCACTCACATGCATGCACTCATAAATGCATGCACATACACTCACATGTGCCCACATTCATACATGCATGCACAAACATGTACACATATGCACGCACACATGCATACACACATACACTGACAAATACATATATTTACACGTGCACACACACATGAACACTCTGATGGATGCATTCACACAATTCATACATGCAAACACATGATTCACATAGGCACACACACATACAATCATGGACACTCACACATGCTCAGGTGTGCACATGCTCACACATACATACACACATATGTGCACAGGCACACTCTCACCTGCACACACATTCATATACTCACTACACAATTTACACACATGTGTGCACATACACAGTCAGAGATGCTTGGACACACATACTCACTGGCACACACATGTGCACACATACATTCGTACACTCACCACACACATCCACACTCACACAAAGTCACACGCTCCCACAGTCACACGCTTCCTCCCACATTCACACACACAGCTGGGGACTGGCCAGTCCTGTGCCCATCTCAGCAGGGAGGGGACCCCCAATGGCGGGAACCTCTGTCAGGACATCTGCCTTGGCGCCCCACCCCGCCCCGGGAAGCTGCCCCCTGCCCTGGCGCTCTGGTCTCCTGGCGGTGGGGAGGATGGCAGGGCAGGGGCAGAGTCTGCCATGCTGCTCTGCCAGCCCCTGGACCCCAGAGCTGGCCCGGGAAGCCAAGCTGCCAGCCGTGCGCTCGGGCACCGCACAGATGGTGCGGACCCAGCCCCGGGAAGCCACCTGCACCAGCGGCCCCGGGAGCCCCACTCTCCCCGGCTCCCCGGCCCCTCAGCCACCTCCTCCTGGCGACTCTGGGCTTCCTACGCCAAGCTCACCCGAAGACGTCCAGGTCCCACCCCTGGACACCTCCCCAATAAGCCCAAACCTCAACCAGCTGGCCCCAAGAGATTTCCCAAGCAGCGAGCATGCTGACTCCAGCAAGGCTTAAGCCGGAGCAGCGGATGGGGGGAGGGGGCCTTCCTCCCTCCCCCGCCTCTGACACACCCAAGGGCTACCCAAGCGCTCCCCCAACAGCACTGTCCATCGGAAAGCAGGACGCGGCTGGCGCTGGAGTTCCCTGCGATCGCGGGTCCCCATCCCGCCCCGCGCCCTGCTCCCCGCCCCCCCAGCACCAGGCGATGCCTCGGCAGCAGGGGCTGCCCGCCGGGCTTGGAGCGCGCCCTGCGCCCGCGCGGACCTTGTAATTATGTCCCACAGCCCGGGAAACCGCGGGCCTCGCAGCATCTGGCTGCGGTTGCGAACTTTTGTTTCAAGATGCGCGACTATTTATAGACGGAAAACTGGTAGGATAGTAATTTCCTAGGAGCTGGAGGAGAATTGGCTGCGTCTCTATTAAAAGGGGGTGGGGGCGCGGCGATTTATTAGAGCTGCGGCCGCGCGGGGGAGGGGAGGCGCGGGGAGCGGGAAGGCAGCGGCTGCCCCCTCTGGCCGCGTTAGGCGACCCAGGACGTGGCCCGCGTGTCAAGGAGGGGGACGGGGGAGGGGAGGCGGGAAGGGGAGGGCGCGCTGCCGCTGAGGTTTAATCAGTAGCATCCAGTTTAAATTCCCCCAAACGGCGGTTCCATAAATCAAACTTCTTTTTCAAGCGGAGGCCAGCGCATATGCGTCCCATTAGGCATCGGGCGAAGCCACCGCCGCGCCCGCCGGGAGCCGCCGGGACAGACGCACACGCGCGCCCACGCTCCGCGCGCCGTCCGGGCCCGACACCCGAGCGCACCCGGGCCCAGGCGCGCGCCGGCGCCCCCCGCGCCCCCCGCCAGGTGAGGAGCGGGCGAGGCCCCGTGTCAGGCCTCCTGGCGCGGCGGGCAGCGGCAGGCAGAGCCGCTGGGCAGCTAGCTGCCCTGCGGGGCGCAGCGCGCACGTGTGTGCCAGGGCGCGCGCCGCGCCCCGAGAGGGCAGGGCGTCTGCGCGACGCTGGCCAGTCCGCCCAGGGGATCCCCCTGCTCCAGGGCTCCCCTCGGACACGCCGGGAACCTCCGCGCCGCACGCGCGCGCGCTCCGGCCCCCCGCGCTCCGAGCGCGCAGCCCGGCACGGCCCAGGCTCATCCCGCAGCCCGGCCGCGCTTTCTCGGTCTCCAAGGCCGCTCCGTCGCGCTGTCGCAGTTGTCCCCCCCCCACACACACACACACGTTGTCACCTGGGCGGCTTAAGCCCCAAAGCCCCCTCGCATCCTGCCCGCCCGGCTCCGGCACTGGAACTGGGGGAGAGGGTCCCCGCGCGCCCAGCTCACGGCCACTCACAGGTAGCTGCCGCTGGACAGAAGGAGGAAGATCTGCGGGCAATAGACGGACAGGAGGAGGCGGCGCCGCGACAGCAGGAGCATGGTGAGCCGGCCCTCCTGGGGGAGCTGGACAGGCGCCGCGGACAGGGCGCCCGCCCGCCGAGGCCGGGGTCTCCGCGGCCGTCCGCGGGCTCGGGCGGCGGCGCCCGGAGCTAAGGATCCGGGCGCGCGGGCCGCGGCGCGGTGGTCGCCCGAGCCCCGCCACCGGGGCCCCGCATCGCGCTCGGACTGGGGCTTCGGCGGGCGCTCTCAGGAGAGAGCGCAGTGCCCGGTTCGCGGGCGGCGGGGTGCGCGTCGAGCGCCGTCCAGCCCTCAGCACGTCCGTCGAACCGGCTCTGTCGCTCGCTCGGGCTCACGTCTCCAAGTCTCCCGGGGCGCGCGTCTGCCATTGGACGGGCGGCCCCGACATCCGCCTCCTTCGCGGGCGGGTTTTTTAAAGGGGAGGCTGACCGAGCCTGCGGCGGGAGCCGCCCCCGGCCTTGCCCGAACGGCCTTGGTCCCGTAGCGCTCCCCCCGCCCCCGCCCCAACTCCCGCGAGCCGAGCGGAACCGCTCGGGCCTGCCCCGGAGGGTGCGTCTCGGAGGCACCGCGGGGTGACCGCGCGGGGGCCGCGTGCTGGTCCCGGGGCGCCGTGCCCCCCGTGTGTGTGCGCCGGGGCAGCGTGGGCGCGTGTGAGGGCACAGGTGTGCGCGCCCAGATGCCCGCTGCGCCCTGCCCCCTCGGCCTGCGTGCGCGCCCGGGCTGGGGGCGGCTGCCTGGGGGGTCTCTGGCACTCCGGGCTGCAGCCCACCCGGCGCTCCAGGCAGGGTTCGGCTCAAGGCGGTGTTGGACAGGGGCCTGGGGCGGGGGCACCCCAGCAGGTGCACGTGGGCCCGGATTCTGGCTTGCATGGTTGGGCCGGGTGTGGGGACAGCCGGGAGACCTTCCTGCGTCCTGAGACTGTTTCCCCCGGGACCCCGCGGGGCTGGCGACTGAGCCTGGCGCTCCAGCCCTCTGAGCTCCCTCCCCAACCCCTTCTTGTCGCAGAAACACAGCTCTGGTCCCTTCTCCTTATCAGCCCAGGCGGGCGGCAGAGACACAGCAAACGGGGACAATAGCGACGAGGACAGCCCGGTCTCTACCATGGGGCCCGGGGGCCCATCTCCAGCCTCCTGGAAGGGGGCCCCTCTGTAGTCCCCCCTCAGGCCCCTCATCCCGAGAGCAGGAGGCTCACAGCGGCCAGGGCTGGTCCAATGCCCAGAGAAGCCCCTTCCTCGGCCGGGGTGTGGGCACTACAGAACCCAGAGGTGAGGCTGGGGGCTCCCCGGGTGCTCTGCTCCTGGGCGGTGGTTGCCAGAGGCTCACTCCGGGTTCTCAGCCCCCTCGCCCCTGGGCGGCATGGCGGGACTTCCCGGGCTCCGTCCAGATGCCAGCAGCAGGCAGGGCTCGGGAGGTGGTGCTCCAGGGGGCCCGCATTCCTGGTCTGGGGGCTCCCAGGGGAGCACAGTGACACCCACACACACACACACACACCTGGGGCCGAGCAGCTTGGCGGTATGTGCAGCGGGGGCCGGCCCAGACAGCCCCCTGAATCCAAAACTCATCCTTGATCTGCCAACCGGCCTCAGCCCCTGGTGCCGGGTGCCCCGGGGGGATGGTGCAGCCCCTGGCCCTCCCCCCACAGCACAGCCATGGGACTCCCGGGCTCCCCAGGCCAGACCCCCACCCCCAGGGAGCCGGGGGTCACACCAAGGCAGACGGCAGGGGGCTGCGTCCACAGCTCTGGCTCGACCACCCAGCTGAGGTCTGAAGGCCAAGGGCAGCTCCCCCAGACCGCCCAGACCTGGACCCACCCTGGGGCTCCATGGAGCCCCCCCTGCTGTCTCTGAGGGCTGCAGGGCTCTGCCCAGAGTTGGGGTATGGGGAAGCAGGGTCCTGGGGAAGGCCGAGGCCGCGCCTCCAGTCCCCAGCTGGGCCCTTCCCCTGCGCCCAAGGCCTCCCTAGCGTGGACACGGAAGGCAGAGCACTGGCTTGGGGCCGGGGGAGCGGCCGAACGCACACGTGTCCTGGGAAGGGACTGAGAGTCCGGCAAACAGGCCCCGTCCACAGGGACGCTGCGGCCGGGCACCTCACCCCTCATGAACAAACAGCCGGGGACACGGCCTCCACGCAGCCCACAATAAACAGCAACCAGCGCCGCCCGCCCGCCCGCCGGCCGGCCCGAGGTGCAGGGCTCCTGGGCGCCGCGTCTCCACCTGCGGGAAGGCGGCGGGATGGAGGCCGGACGGACGCGAGGTCGGGGCGCGGGGCCTGGGCGCCCGCCGGGCCCTGCCGGCCGGCCGAGCGGCTGCTCGAGGGAGGCGCTCCCGGGCGGGGACCCGCACGGGCCGCCAGGCGCCCCGCACCCTTCGCGGCCACACCGCCCCCCCCCCCCCACCCCTGCGAGGCCGAGACGGATTCTGTGTAAAGGAGATCGCAGCTCAACAGGTAAGGACTCGGCTGGCTTCAGGAATGTGGAAATACGACTCAGGAGCAGGTACCGCAGCGAGCCGCGAGCGCGGCCGCGCCAGGGGGAGCGCGGCGAGAGGGGGCCGGGCGCGGGGCCCCCGGCGCGCGGGCGGAGGCGCGGGGCGCGCGGCGAGCCCCCGGCGGCCCGGCCCGGCCCGAGCGAGCCCCGCGGGTTGTCAAGGTAATTTCAACACTTGCGGGTGATGGATAGCGCCCCGGGGGTCGCGGCGGGCGCCCGGGTCTGCGCGCTCGCGGCTGGGCGCGCGCCTCCAGCCCGCGGGGCCGGCCGATCCCCCCCCCACCGCCCGCCCCCCACTCCAGCGGCCGCCCGACGCCCCCCGGCCCCCGCCCCGTCGCACCCTCCGGGCGGTGAGCGCTCGGCCGGGCTCGGCGCCCAGCGCAGCCCGGGGGAGGTCAGGCGCGTCCCACCCCCGGGGCCTGGAGCCCAGACAGGTGAAAGGGAGCGCCGGGCACGCTCGCCGCTACCCGCGCGCCCTGCTCGCCTCCTCCAGCCGCGGCGCCCCTCGGGGAGAGTCGCTGCCCCAGGGGGCGGGGGCGGGGGCGGGGGGGGCTCCGCGGCCGCTCTGGGGCCACCGCCCGGGATGGGGGGCCCCACGCGCAGGGGGACCCTGCGCCCGCGCTCCTCCGTGCCGCCCGGCCCGCGGACACTCACCCGAGCTTCACGTACAGAACGCCAAAGCAGAGAAACACGTAGAAAATCCACTTGCGTAAGTTTCTGTGCATGATCCAGGGCGGGGGGCTGCGCCATAGACCGCGGGACCGGAGGGGGCGCGCGGGCCGGGCGGGGGGCGGGCCGGGCCGGGGGGCTGCGCGGACGGGGGCTCAGCCGGCGCTGCGGCTCGGGCGGCCGGCGACGCGCGGGCGCTCGGCGCGCGCTGCCACCATGGTGAGCCCGGGGTGCCCCCGCCGCCTGCGCCCCCGGGAGTGACCGGGCCCGGGGCCGCGACCTCGGAGCGCGGCCGCGGGGGCCCTGGAGCGCGGCGGGCGGGCGGGCGGGCGGGCGCTGCTGCCTCCCTGGGCGCCGCCGCCTAGGGCCGTGCGCGCCTCTCCGAGCGCCGCGGCGGCCAATGTGTCCGCACTTGTCCGCCTCCCCAGGTGACTCGCGGCCCGGGCAGGGGAGCGGCGAGCCAGCGAGCGCGCCCCAGGTAGGAGGATCCGCCTCCCGCCCGCCCTCCTAGCTCGCCGCGCGCTCTCTCTCCCTCTCGCCCCGCGCGCCTCCCTTTTCTCCTCCCTCCCCCCGTGACACACCGACGCATCCACCCCGACCCCCGCCCCGGGCGCGCCCCCTTCCCACCGCCCTCCCGGGCCCGCGCCAGGGTCACCTGCGGAGCGCCCCACGCCCGCCCGCCCGGGTGGGGGCCGGCAGGTCCCATCTGGGGGGTCGCTGGCCTCCCGGTCTCTGGCCGGGGAGGGTGGTGGTCGCGCAGCGCCTGGAGGGTCCAGCTGGGGTGCTCCTGGCCACACCCTCGCTCACACAAGCACCCCAGGCTCCCTCTGGCCGCGCCCGCCCCCGCCCCCGAGCACCCCTGCCCCAGACCTCGGCTCCCCCCACCTGAGTATGCGGCTGCAGGCGCCCAACCACAGGCCAGGGAGGTGACAGACAGGCCACAGGCTGGCCCGACCCTGGGCACTGGGCTGGGAAGGGTCTGGGGAGCGGAGAGCGCTGCCCAGGCTTTGGGGGCTCCAGGCTGGACTTCCCGCCTCCCTGGACCCCTGGCTCTGAGTCTCCGTGGGTCGGGGCTGAAGGGTCTCTCCACCCCCAGGTCCCTGCAGGGCACCCCTCTGGGGGAGGGGATGTAACCGGTCAGGCCCCGCGGCTTGCTGGGGGCCCGCGGGACTGGGAAGGGGCTGCGGCCAGGCCCCCTGCGCTCCCCCAGCTAGGCCAAGCAGGGACCTGGCGCTCGGCCCGACAGCGCAGGCAACTGGGGGAACCCAGGGACCTTGGGGACCAAACGCACAGGGTCGCCGAGTCACAGAGAGCAGGAACTGGACAGCAGGCACCTCCCCACCCCGGTGTCCCCCAAGCCCTGTGGTCACCCGTCCCAGCCACTGGCCACCGGGCAGGCGGGAGGCGCCTGGCCGCGGGCCGATGCTGCCCCCTGGCGGCGGCGGCAGGAGGGACGCGCGGACCAGGCGCGCGGGGCCTGGGTGGACTGGCCAGCGGGCCTGGGTGGACTGGCCAGCAGGCAGCATCCAGAGCCCGGGGCAGAGCAGCGCGGGACCCCGAGGCCGCTCCGGCCCGGGTCCAGCTGGACTCTGGAGCGGCGGGGCGGGGCGGGGTGCGAGGAGAGGGCGGGATAAGGCCTCGGGGCGCCCTCGTTGGCCACGAGCCTCTCTGTGCCTCAGTTTCCCCCCAGACTTCGGGGAGGGGAGCCACGCCTCTGGGGACCCGAGGGCGCGCGGCGCGGCGTCGTGCTGCCCCCTGCCGGCCGAAGAGGGAGCGGCGCCGGGTCCCCACGCTGGGCAGGTGGCCCCAAGCAGGCGGCTGGAGTCCTGGGCCGGCCTCTCCGCTCCAGGCAGCAGGATTCAGGAACTGTTATGGGTTTTTGTTTTAGTTTGGGGAGCACAATGGACGGTGCTTGGGGCGTACTCCTGGCTCAGTGCTCAGGGAGCACTCCTGAAGGGGTGGATGGAGCCCAGTGGGACGCCTGCAAGGGCAAGACGCCACCCGCTGTGCTAGCGCTCTGGCCCTCAGCAACCTTTGTGGCCCCGTAAAGCAGCCGCTCCCACCCCTGCCCTTTCTGAACACGGAGGGCTTCCTGGAAGAAGTGGCCTGCACGGAGATAAACTCTGGGTTGGGCATTTTGGGAGAAGATAAGGCTGCCCGGGGGGCTGGATGGTAGGTGGGAGTGGACACAGATCCCTGGATGCTCGCCCAGGAGCCTGGGGCTGACCTCGAGGACCAGCGGGTTAAGCAGCTGATGTGCCCAGGCACCACGGGGGCCCGGACCAGCGTTTCTCTCCCAAGTTGGCGAGTCCCTGAGACCAGGGTCACCTCTGAGTCTCCTCAGAGTCTGAACCTGCTCCACGCAGAGCAGAGCTGAGGAATGACTTGGTGAGACTGGAAGATGGATGGGTGGGTGGATGGATGGATGGGTGGGTGGGTGGATGGATGGATGGATGGATGGATGGATGGATGGATGGATGGATGGATGGGTGGGTGGATGGATGGGTGGATGGGTGGGTGGGTGGGTGGATGGATGGATGGGTGGGTGGGTGGGTGGATGGATGGATGGGTGGGTGGATGGATGGATGGATGGATGGATGGATGGGTGGGTGGGTGGATGGATGGGTGGATGGGTGGATGGGTGGGTGGGTGGATGGATGGGTGGGTGGGTGGATGGATGGATGGATGGATGGGTGGGTGGGTGGATGGATGGATGGATGGATGGGTGGGTGGGTGGATGGATGGATGGGTGGGTGGGTGGATGGATGGATGGATGGATGGATGGATGGATGGATGGATGGATGGATGGATGGATGGATGGATGGATGGATGGGTGGATGGGTGGGTGGATGGATGGATGAGTGGATGGATGGATGGATGGATGGGTGGATGGATGGGTGGATGGATGGATGGGTGGGTGGGTGGATGGATGGATGGATGGATGGATGGGTGGATGGGTGGGTGGATGGATGGATGGGTGGGTGGATGGATGGATGGATGGGTGGATGGATGGGTGGATGGGTGGATGGGTGGGTGGGTAGATGGATGGATGGATGGATGGATGGATGGATGGATGGATGGGTGGGTGGGTGGATGGATGGGTGGGTGGGTGGATGGATGGATGGGTGGGTGGGTGGATGGATGGATGGATGGATGGATGGATGGATGGATGGATGGATGGATGGATGGGTGGGTGGATGGATGGGTGGGTGGGTGGATGGATGGGTGGATGGGTGGGTGGGTGGGTAGATGGATGGATGGATGGATGGATGGATGGATGGATGGATAGATGAATGGATGGGTGGATGGGTGGGTGGGTGGATGGATGGATGGGTGGATGGGTGGCAGCGCGGCTCTTCCGAGCTCACAGTGGACGTCAGGACAGAGTGTCTCAGAGTACCCCTGCCTGTGACTCCCATCCGTCCATCCGTTCCTTGGGGGCGGCCAGGCTGCCCACAGTGGGTGACTTGTCCCTGCCCTCCAGGGACCCTCCGGCCGCTGCTGCCTGCGGGGGTGAATCCTGACAGCTGAGTCGGCACCTGGCCCAGGACTGTGCTCATGGGGACCAGGGCAGGGGGGGAGGGCCAGGAGCGGGGGTGGGCCGGGAACGAACGGGGTGTGTGGGACAGGGTCTCGGAGAGAGAGGGACCCTGGAGGTCCCCGCTCCTGCCGGGGCTGCAGACAGCATGGCAGGGTCTGTGGGCGCCCAGCCCAGCACCAGCTCCCGGCCACGCAGAAGGCGTCCAGCTGGGCACCGTGGGGCAGCCGGGCGCCCCCTGAGACCCCCCCACAAACACACCGTGCAGAGAGCACGATGCAAGTCGCGTCCCTGCCTCTCTCCCACGACCAGGAGACTCAGAGGCCCCAGGAGACGGGGCCGGGGGCAGCGGGCAGTGCGGTCAGCGGCGAGCGTGACCGGCAGTGGACCCAGGAAGAACAGTGAGATGCGAGGAGAGGCCGCGAGGCGTCTTCCTCCCCAGCATTCTCCGAATTAGCGGCTCTTCGGTGAAAGAGGCTATACCTGGGGTCCCTTTCACGAGTGACCACTGGCGATCTGCTGGCCCTGTGGCCCAGGGATTTGAACCCGCGCCCAGAAAATGAGGAGCTGGGAGCAGCGGAAGGGGGCTTGCTGCTCCGTCTAACACAAGCGACAGGTCCAGCTTCAGGCGCGGCGTGATCCAGGACGCACCCAAGGCTGCGGGCTCCGCCCTGGCTCCCGCCCCCTCCCCGCAGACCCCCGCCTCTCCGGGCAGGGCTGGCACAGGCTCTCCTTCTGCAGGGGGCCCCAGGAGTGCTTGGGGGGTCGGCCCGGTGGGGCTCCCTGTGTGTGGCTGAGCCGTCACCGCAGCCCGAGTGGTTGTCGCCTGTCTGGCCGCACAGCAGCCCCGCACCGGCTGGAGGCGTGTCGTGCTCCCGAGCAGAGGCCCACACACAGTGCTCGGGGCAGACGCGGCCCTCACAGGAGGAAGCTAGAGTGAGCTGGGCAGGAAAGCGCCTCGCAGCCAGGGCACGGGTTCCAGGGCCCGAGGGACAGCCTGGCGGGGAAAGGCCCGCCTTGGCACACAGCCCAGTGGGGCTCGGTTCCCGGCGCCCTGTGCAGTTCCCCCAGAAGGCGCCCCGAGGGCTGATCTTGAGCACAAAGCCAGGAGAAAGCCCTGAGCACGGGCGGGGAGGACTCGAAACCAAAACTTTAGAAACAGGGGCCGGAGCCATCGGACAGCAGGTAAGTCACTTGCCTGGCGCGCGGCCGGCCCGGGTTCGATCCCCGGCATCCCCCCATGGTCCCCTGAGCACTGCCAGGAGTGATTCCTGAGTGCAGAGCCAGGGGTGATGCCGACGTCGCCGGGTGTGACCCAAAAGCAAATAAATAAATAAATAAATGCATTTGTAGGGATAAATGAGTAATAAAAGGAAAACTGTTGGGGCTGGAGCAATAGCACAGCGAGTAGGGCGTTTGCCTTGCATGCGGCTGACCCGGGTTCGATTCCCAGCATCCCATATGGTCCCCTGAGCACCACCAGGAGTAATTCCTGAGTGCAGAGCCAGGAGTAACCCCTGTGCATCGCCGGGTGTGACCCAAAAAAAAAAGCCAAAAAAAAAAAGGAAAACTGTTAACTTTGTGCCTTAAGGGGAGGAACCGGGGCTCGTCGTTTGCAGACGGAATCCCCAGGCCCGACCCCCAGCACGGCAGGGCCCCCAGCACACACCCAGGACCTGGGCCAGGAGTCACCCCTGAGCTCAGGCTTCAGGAGTTTCCCCCGAACCCAAACAAACAACTTAGCCTCTAACGGCCTCTTTCTGAGCCTCGTGTCCTGGGCACCAGGAGCCCCCGAGGAGCCCTGGGAGGGGCGGGGCTCTGCCCCATTTCACAGATGAGGAGACTGAGGCCCTGCCAGGCTCTCCACGGGCGCCAGGACGAACCTGGGAAGCGCGAGACGTGTCCAAGTCCGCCAATAAAACCCCTGACACCCGGCGCCCCGGCTGCCGGATAATCCTATTTCCGGGGAAGTACCTGGACATTAGCTCCTTCCTCCACGGTCCCCAGGCCCACCTTCGAGCCCTGGACATCCGAGGTCCGGGCGTCTGCACCCGATGCCAGGAGATGTCGGTGCCCATGGCCTGGGACCCGCCCTGCCTCTGTGCCTTTCCCATGCGGTTCCATGCGGTTCCCTGCTGTTCCCCACCCGAAGCCGGTCCACTGAGCCGGAAGGCCGGGTCGGAACAGAGAGGGTCATTCTGTGCAGGCTCAGGGGCGTGGGCGAGGCTGCCTGGCCCGGGCGATCCCCGCTGGGCTCCAGACCCCCGCCCCAGGCACACTCTGCGCCCCTCCATGGGCAGTGCCGGGTGCGCATAGGGGTGGGGGGGGAGGGCAGGCGCTGGGTCCTGCCTGCGAGCCTAGCGGGGCGGGTGGGGGGGACAGGGGCTCTCCCCAGCCCCTTCTGCCCCCTGCCACTCCAGGAGGGGGGTCTGGGTGGACGGGCCAGCGGACCCCTCCCGCCCCTGACCGCTGTGCCCTCAGGCGTCCACACCGCGGCCCCGGGACCCCCTACCCCCCCCCAGCCTCTCCAGGTGGAACCGAGTCCCGTGGGTGCTGGGCCCGCCCGGGGGGCCGCGTGCGAGGAAGGGGCCACAGCGGGGCATGAGGGGGCCTGGCCGGGCCCTGGAAGCAACGGGGCGGGGTCAGCCCGAGCCTCCGCCGCTGCCCACCTGCCCACCCCAGGACCCCAGACCGGCCGAGGGAAGACCCTGAGCCGGCTGACGCCCACCAGGGCCCCAGGACCCCCGAGAGGGCATCACTCCCTCCCCGCATGTGGCGTCCCCGGGTGCCTGCTCACCTTGCCCTGAGGGTCCAGAGAAGCAGGTGCAGAGACACACACACACCACACCCCCACACACGCACACACCACATACCACATACACACACTCACACACACCACACATCACATACACCACACACACACTCACACACACCACACACACACCACACACATACTCACACACACCACACCCCCACACACACCACACACAACCCCACACACACGCACACACCACACACCACATACACACAATCACACACCACACACATGCACACACCACACATACCACACACCACATAAACACACACACACCACACACACCACACACCACATACACCATACACACACGCACACACCACACACACCACACACACTCACACACACCACACACACTCACACACACCACACACACCACACACACACACTCACACACACCACGCATACCACACACACCACACATACCACACACCACGCACACACCACACACACACCACACACACACACCATACACCACGCACACACCACACACACACCACACACACGCACACATGCACACACACACACACCATACACACACTCACACCACACACACTCTTTCAGGCGCTGCCTTCTCCTGTGGCCACCGGAGGGCAGCACTGAGGGCGGGTGAGGTGACCAGGTCTGGCCAGCAGAGGGCAGCAAAGAGCAACAAGCTCCCAGGCCAGGCGTTGGGGTGCCGCTGGCTTTGTCCCTGTCCCTTCCCCGTGAGGCCCCGACAGGCCGGCCCAGCAGAGCAGGGCCCTGGGGCCCCCCTAAGGGCTGCGCGCTCGGGGGCTGCCCCGGGCCCCCCCGGAGGGACACTCCATCCCCCCTCCCCGCTGGCTCCTCACAGCCCTGACGCCTCCCCTCCGGGGCCCCGGGGCCCAGCAGCCAGGCTCTGGCCCCGAGTCCCAGCGGTGCTGGCTCCGGAGGCCACGGAAGGACCTGGCCGGCTGATCGCAGACGCCCAGCCTGGAAGACCAAGGGCGGGGCTGGGGCCACCCGGGACCAGGAGGCTCCACTGGCCCTCGGTCACGTCTCCCAGGGCAGTGCCGGGCCTGAGGGTGCAGCTGCCTCCTGCACAGACACACACAGACACACAGAGAGACACAGACACACACAGAGACACAGACACACACAGAGACACATGCAGACACACAGAGACACAGACACACACAGAGACACACGCAGACACACACGGACACAGAGACACACACAGACATACACAGACACAGACACACAGAGACAAAAACACACACAGACACACAGACACACACAGACACACACAGACACACACACAGAGACACAGAGACACACACAGACACACGCACAGACACACAGACACACACAGAGACACAGACACACCCAGACACACACAGACACAGAGACACACACAGACACACAGACACAAACATACACAGACACACAGAGAGACGCACACAGATGCACACAGACACACACAGACACACACAAACACCGACACACACAGACACAAAGACACACAGACACACAGACAGGCACAAACAGTCACACAGACACACACACACTCCCTGCACCGTCTTTGTCTCCTAACCTCTGACCTTGACCCTGGGCTGCCCACTGCCCGTCCAGGCCTGTCCCCAGCAACTCCCGCAGTGCCCAGCAGGGGGCGCAGGAGGCCGGGGACGCTGTGCTCTGGGCCCGCCAAGCCCCGAGGCCTGTGGATGGAGGGGGGCCCATAGGGTGTCTGTGGGGCCCGAGCAGGGGCCTGGGGGAGGCGGGCCGGGCCCCATCACCCTCCTGGGGCTCCGCAGGGCACACACGGGCCCCACAGACACGGGCGGGTGCGGCTGGGCTGTGGGCAGCACTGGGACTGACCCGCCCCAGGCCCGGGCAACAGTCAGCGAGACCCAGAATGGGCTCTGGGCGGGGGTGAAACACACACAGGCACGCGCACACACACACACACACGCACACATGCACAGACACACACAGAGACACAGAGACAGGCACAGACAACAGATACACAGACACACACAGACACACACAGACACACACAGATACAGAGACACACACAGACACCCACACACAGACACACGCACAGACACACACAGACACGCATAGACACGCACACACAGACACAGACACACACAGACACGCACACACAGACACACACGCACAGACAGACACACAGAGACACAGAGACAGACGTAGACACAGATACACAGACACAGACACACACAGACACACAGATATACAAACACAGACATGCACAGACACACAGAGACACACACAGACACATATACACAGACATGCAGACACACACAGACATGCAGAGACTCACATGCACACACATGCACATATGTACACACACGCACACACACAGACACACAAGCACATGCACACACACGCACACGCACACAGCCGCCCCTGCCACTCGCACGCTGAGCCTGTGTCACCCCAAGGGTTCCCTGGGGCCCGCCCAGGGCTGGATTTGCTTCGGGGGTCACATGCCCCACTACACAAAACCGCAGCACCTTCCCCTGGGGGCGGGCTGGGCTCAGCGGCAGGAGTTCCCGGAGGCCTTCCTGGAAGTGGTGACCTGGCAGAGGCACTCACGGTCCGGGTGCCCAGGCCAAGGCCTGGGTGGGGCCCAGCGTCCGGGGCCAGCCGCGTGCAGCCAGAGCAGGGGTGGGCGTGGGAGTGAGGGGCACAGCCCGGGCGGGGCCTTCCGCTGGGCACTCTGAGGGGCAGCCGCCCTTTGGCCCTGGCGGGTCACTGGGTCCCCTCCCCCTGCAGCAGGGGGGCGGCGGGGGGGGGGGGGCAGAGCGGCCCGGCTGGGCAGCCTGGGGGGGCGCCACAGGAGCGGGCAGGGCCGGGCGGGGTCCCCGGGGCCCGGGGGGGAGGGGGCGCAGAGGCTGACCGGGACTGACCGGGACTGACCAGACCCCGGGCGGAGCGGCCGGCGCCTCCTTCGGAGAGCGGCGCCTGGTGCGCTGACGGGGGTCACTCCGGGACACGCGGGCGGCCGGGCTCGGCTTCCTGTGGGCGGGGCCTGGCCCGGGGCCACCTCCCGCCTGAGCCGCCAGCTGCTCAGCCCCTGCCCTGCCCAGAGCCCCCCTCCGCGGGGACAGCAGCCCTGGGGGTGGCGGGGGCTGCTCCCGGCACGGCCACCCAGGCTGAGCCCCCCCACAGCCCCCCTCGGGACCCCGCCCGCCCCACAGCTCACCCAGGGGCACGGCCAGGGGGAGGGGCCGCTGCCCCAGGGACCCCTGGCCTCACCCCCAATCCCCGGCAGCCCGGGGACAGAGGACTGTTTCCTAAGGGGAAACTGAGTCAGCCAGGGCGGGCACGGGGTCTGCCCAGTCCCCCCCCATCGGGGCCCAGGTCTGGGCGTGCCCTGTCCACCCCACAGCCCGCGAGCCTGGGCAGCTTCTTCCTGGCCTCCCGGGAGACCAGCTGGTCACTCGCTGTGACCCCACACCAGCCCCCACACTGGGCACCCGAGAGCAGGGGCTCGGCCAGAACCCAGAGCCGGGCTGCAGGGAGACGTCTCTGCCCGCGGGTGCTCGCGGGCCTGCGGACCCAGGCCCTCCTGGGGCTTCTAGAAGGTTCTAGATGAACGTGGGCCCCTTTGGTGGCCGCTGCCCTTCGTCCCTCTCTCCCGACGGACACTCGAGCCACCTTCTGGCTGCTTTGGGCCCTCGATCCCGGCTCCCGCTGGCCCGGGCGGCTGTGGACGGACGCCCCTCGCCCCTCGCGACCCCCCCAGCCCGGCCGCTTTCCACGGCTGTCCCTGGACTGGACGTCGCCAGCAGGGGCCCCGCCAAGGCCCCCCACTTCCTCCGAGGCCCGCCCTGCCCCCACCCAGGGTCCCACAGGCCCCCCCCCCCCGCTCGTCCCTTGGGTCCCAAAGATCAAGGCAGTGTCCGGTGGGGAGGGCCAAGTGTCTGATCTGCGAGAAGGCCGGCCTGGGAGCCGCGCCCGCGCGGGCAGCCGAGTGGACAGCGCCCTGGACGGCAGGGCCGGCCGGGCCCGGGTGGGGCACGTCCCTCGCGGGGGAGGCGCCGCGGGCAGAGCGGGGCCTGTGCTGGGAACGCGCCCGGCAGGGCAGCCCCGGGGGGTGGGGCTGGCCGCAGGGGCCTGGACGAGCGGCCCCGGCCCTGGCCCTCGCCAGCGCCTGGCGCGGGGTCTGGACGCGGGGCCGGAGCTGTGCGTCGCGGCGGCCGCCAGGGGGCAGCAGAGGGAGCGCGCGGCGGGCGGGGGGCGCGGCCGGGCCTGCGGGGTCAGCCCGGGCCAGCCAGGGCCAGCCGGGGCTCTGGGCTGCTCCTGCCCCCGCCGGCCGGAGCCGCTGGGCCGCTGCCCGGGCGGAAGGCGGGCGCTGCGTCTCCTCCCACCGGAGCCCACGGCCCCCCCAGATGGGGAAACTGAGGCGCGCCCGCCCTCGGCCCAGACACGGGTGGACCCCAGCTGGCCCTCCCTGCCCGTGCCCCCGGCCCCACTGCAGGGCCCGCCCTGGCCCCTCCGCACCCCCCAGCCTGCGGGGCGAGGGTGCGGCGAGGGGAGGGCGGGCCCGCCTCTGACCCTGTGTCCAGCGCGGCGCCCAGCAGCGGGCAGCGCCCCACCCCCACCCTGGCCATGGCCGGCAGGAAGGCGCCGGCCGGAAGAGACCTTCCTTCCCGGAAGAAGCGGCCCTGCAGGTTCCAGAAGGTTCCCAGCCCCGCACTGGGCCCCACGTGGCCTCCCGGGGGCAGGCGGGCACTGGAGCCCCGGCCTGCCCGCGGCCAGCCCCAGCGTCCCCCCGCCCAGCCCAGCATGACCTCATGGGGAAGCCATTCCGGAAAGGCCTGCGCGGCCGAGCGGGCAGCTGCTCCCATCCGCCTTGCGGGTGACCCGGGGCTGCCCGCGGCCGGCTGGCCACCAGGCGTGCGGGGAGTGGGGGGGTCTGTGTCCAGGCCGGAACCGAGGGCCTGACCGCAGGAGGAGGCCAGATGGGAGCTGTGAGCGGTGGCCAAGCCCGGCCCTCCCTCAGGGGCCTCAGTTTCCCCCTCCCCCAGCCCCTTGCCCTGCTGTGACCCCGCGGGGCCGGGCCCCTTCCCTGCGGCCGGCTGACACCACCCAGCCGCCCGGCTGTGGCCATGTCCTCCCCTGCCCCCCAGCCAGGGCAAAGGCTGCAACGGAGGAAAGCCCCCGCCCGCCCATGTCCAGGAAAGGGGCCTGGACCGGCCCCGACTCTTCCTGGAACCCACTTTCCCCTCTCTCACTGTCAGGGACAAAGGCACACAACTGTGCCTCTCGGGACACACAGCTGCCCAGTGCCCTTCCCACTTCCCGGGAGGCAAGTGGCCTCCCGGACCTGACTCAGCAGGTACCCAGTCTCGGCTCACTGGGCCTTCAGTCCAACCCGATGGGTCGCAAAACTCCTACTCATCCTGTAAAACCCCAGGTGCATTGCCCTCTCCTGTAAAATGCCTCCCAGGGTGACGCCGGGTGCCACCGGAGAACAGGGCAGGCTGGTGCGTAACTGCCCTCGCTGGCGATCACGAAGAGACCAGAAGCAGGGGTGGGCAGCACGTGCTGGGCACTGGGGCGTGAAGTTCTGGCCGGCACAGCGGGGCTGCAGACCGGCCGGCCGGCGGCTGTTCCCAGTGGTGCCCGGCTCCTGGGGTCTGGGCCTGGGTGGGCTCCCGACTCCTGCTGGTGGGTCCGGGCTGAGGGGGCAGGTGGGTGCCCGTGGCGGAGCCCCGAGCTGGCTCTGAGGACCCCACTTGTCCCGGGGGCCGAGACCAGGGTCCGTGTTCGGGTGGCGGGCGGCTGTGGCCCCCCAGGCCCCTCATGGCGGTCCAGACTCGGGGTCTGTGCTCCCGGGGGCCGGGCTGGGCTGGACCCACCGTCTCTGGGTGGGTGAGTGAGTGAGTGAACAGACCCGGGCCGGCCCCCGCTCAGCCCTTCTGTCACCCGCACCCGTGCGTCCTCTCCTGGCCCCGCAGACGCCCCCCGGCTATGGTGCCTGCAGACGCCCGAGTGGGGGTCCGGGGAGGAGCCCCTCAGGCTTTGACATGGGGAGCCGCTGACATGGGGTGGGAGCTGGGGGCCCCGTGGACCCCGCCTGCCGCATCTCCGCCCCCTTGTGTCCCCTGGGGTGCAGGGGTTGGGGCTGGGGACCCTGCCCATGGGCCCAGGGGCCACAGCCAGAGCCATCAGCCCATGGGTGGGGCCACACTGCGGGGACCCCCTGCCCGCCTGGGGGGAGGCGGCAGGGGAGAGGAGGCAGGGCCTGACGTGCTCACAGGAAACCCCCTGAACTCGGGACTGCGCACGGCCTTCTGGAACTTTCCTGGGAAAGGGCGGGGCCGCGGGGGCCCCTTCCTCTGCCTGCGGTCACCTCTGCTGCACCCGGCCCTCCGAGCTGGCCAGGACCTGCCGCCCGCCCGCCCCAGGGGGCCTGTCGGGACATGCAGGCCAGAAACCGCCCCTCTCCCCCCTCCCCTCCCCCCTCCCCTCTCCCCCTCCCCTCTTCCTCCTCTTCCTCTTCCCCCTCCCCCTCCTCCCCACCCTCCATGGTGCCTCCTGGCCCGTCAGATGTCACCGTGCAGGTGGCCGGGCCTTCTCTGCCTCTCCCCTGCTCCTGAGGTCCCCTCTCTCCGCCCCCGGCCGCTGCCCGCCCTGCCCTGCCCTGCCCTGCGCCCTCCCCGCCCGTGGGGCCCCTGCCTGGGCCCCTTGACCGGGCTCTTGGTGGCATCTGCTCCTCCCGCCCAGTCGCAGGGCCGTGGACACTGGCTGCAGAGGCCGGACCTCCCCGAGGGCCCTCGCCTGCCACCCCTTCGACACCCCAAGAAATTGCCGGAAAGGCAGCAGTGCTGGGGGGAGGCCGGAGCGGGTTGGGGACAGAGACCCCCACCCACCTGCCCGCCTCCTCCTCCTCCGCCCGCTGCCGCCCTCGGTGCTGGCCCGTGCCCAGACACGCTGGAACAGGGCGTTTCCGGGGCCGCACCCAACACCGCGCGACTCGGGGCGAGTGTCCGGCTTCTCTGTGGTGCTGGGACCCCCCAGCCCCCCGGCCGTGGCCCACAGGCAGGCTCCCACCCGTCCCCACTGACCGGCAGGATCCGGGAGGCCTCGCTTCTCTCTGATGACGGGACGTCACTTCTCTGTGGGTTTCTGTTTGTTTGGTTAGTCTGGGGGCCACAGAACCAGGGCAGTGCTCGGGGCTGACTCCTGGCTCTGTGCTCAGGGCTCACTCCTGGCTCTGTGCTCAGAGCTCACTCCTGGCTCTGTGCTCAGGGTTGACTCCTGACTCTGTGCTCAGGGCTGACTCCCAGCTCTATGCTCAGGGCTCACTCCTGACTCTGTGCTCAGGGCTGACTCCCGGCTCTGTGCTCAGGGATCACTGCTGGCGGTGCTCGGGGGACCAAATGAGATGCCAGAGCTTGAACCTGGGTTGGCCACGTGCGAGACAAGCGCCCTCCCCTCGTGCTGCCCCCTGTTCAGACCGTCTGTGGTGCGTGAATCTGTCTGAGCGCTGCACGGTCCCTATGCTGCGTCTGCGAGAGCCTCGGGGCCTCAGACCCTGGCTGTCCGCTAGGGCTGACCATGGTCAGCGCCAGATTCTCATGCTGGTGAGAAACGTCCACTTCCGGCCAGTGCTCCACGGTGCACGAGACGGGAGCGAATCCCACGGCTGGCCGGCACGGCCCGAGGGACTGGGGGCGTGTGTGCACACGTGCATGCGTGTTCGAGCCACAGGAAGGCAGAAACAGCCCATGAGCCACGGCGGCATCGGTCAGTCTCCTGGGGCAGGGGCGGGCGCGGAGGGGGGCCGTCTGCACCCCGGGATCCACCTGGGCTCGCTGGACAGAGGCCAGAGCACCAGCTTTCCGAGCCGTTTCTGCAGCCGTTGGGCGGTTCTGTAATCTAGGCCGCTTTGGTCACCTTCGCCTCCTGGGAAAACAATAATAATAAGAGCTGGGTCGGAGCCAGAGCCCAGGGGGAGGGCGCTGGCCTTGCACGCGGCAGGCCTGGTTTCGACCTCCGGCATCCCATAGGGTCCCCCAGCACCGCCAGGAGTGATTCCCAAGTGCAGAGCCAGGAGCAAGCCCTGAGTATCGCCGGGTGGGACCCAAAAAGCAACAAAACAAAAGAGCAGAGTGGCTTTCTGGGTGGTTAGTTGCTACTGTATTTTGGGGGGAAGAGGGAGGAATCCCCAAGGATTTCATAATATTTTATGATTTTAGAATTTTTCTCTCTTATTCCTGGTTCCCCAAGTACCACGGTGGGCCTGGAATGCTGAAGTTTTCGTTTTCATGTTTTCCTTCACCTGGCGTGACACTTTCTGAGTATTTCTAGGGGGACTTTCTCCTCCTCCCCCTCCTCCTCCTCCTCCTCCCCCTCCTCCTCCTCCTCCTCCTCCTCCTCCTCCTCCTCCTCCTCCTCCCCTGGGTTCTGGGAAGTCCTGCTCAGGGTCCGGGCGGGAGACCCCACGGCTCCTGCGGGCACCAGCACGGCCCATGGGGGCAGATGCTGGATCTCACTGGAAACCAGCGCCCGGCTGGGGCGTTTGTCCTGCTTGCAGCCGAGGCGGGTTCAGTCCCAGGCAGCACATACGACCCCCCGAGCCCCTCCCAGCAGCGTCCCTGAGTGCGGAGCCGGGAGTTACCAACATACAGTAAACCAGCGGTTAAGGACCAAGATGCGACAGGCCCTGGTTGTTTTTTTTTTTTCTTTTTGGGTCACACCCGGTGATGCTCAGGGCTTGCTCCTGGCTCTGCGCTCAGGAATCACTCCTGGCAGTGCTCGGGGGACCCTATGGGCTGCCGGGGATCGAGCCCGGCTCGGCCGCGTGCAAGGCAAATGCCCTACCCGCTGTGCTGTTGCTCCGGTCTCAGGGTCCATTTTTCTCCAAGCCTCAAACCTCTCTCGCTGCTTCTGCCTTTCCCGGGCGGAGGGGCCCTGGGTGCCCGTGAGGGGTGGTCTTCACTCTGACCCGCTCCTGGCTTTGCCCATGTCTGTGCCTCTGTGCCTGGGCCCTCGCCCCCGGGCCGGCGCCCCTCTAGCTCCTTCCCTGTCCCTGGGCCTGGCACTCGCCTCGGCCTCCCGCCCTCCTCCCCGGAGCGGAGACGCCCAGAGCTTGTGCTTGTTCTCTCTTGCTCTCGGGGCTCCAGAAAAGCATCCACGGACCCCCGGGCCTCTCAGCTCTCCATGGGGCTGGGGCTCAGGTTTAATTCTTTGAACCTTTCCTCCCAACACCCCTCTGGAGCCCGCGACGCCCCCCGCGCCCGCAGGAAGCAGGACAGGACCCTCCTGTAGGCGTCTGCCAGGGCCTGGGTCCCGGCTCTGGTCTCAGCTCCGGTCTCGGCTTGGGTCTGGGTTCTGGTCCCGCTCTGGTCTCAGTTCTGGTCCTGGCTCTGGTCTCAGCCGGTCTCGGCTCTGGTCTTGGTTCTGGTTCTGGTCCCGGCTCTGGTCTCTGGCTGCCTTTGCAGGGCCAGATTTCCTGTTGCTTGTGGCAAGGCCTTCCTCCTCCCTCCTCCCTCCTCCCTCCCTCCTTCCCTCCTTCCTTCCTCCCTCCCTCCCTCCCTCCCTCCCTTCCTTCCTTCCTTCCCTCCTTTCCTTCCTTCCTTCCCTCCCTCTCTTCCTTCCTTCCCTCCTTCCGTCCCTTCGTCTCTCCCTCCCTCCCTCCCTCCCCTCTCTCCTCCCTCCCTCCCCTCTCTCCTTCCTTCCTCCTCAACACCAGCAGCCATGGGCTGGAGCAATGGTCCCTCGGGCAGGTCACCTGCCTTCCATGCAGCCTGCCCAGGTTGATTCTTAGTCCTCTACGTGGTCCTCTGAGCCCCACCTGGAGTGACATCAGAGTCCACCGCAGGGTCCGAGCCCTAAGACAGCCAGAAGAGTGAAAGGAGCCTGCCGATAGGGCAGGAACCCGGCTGAGGGCAGGCCGGGGCTCCCGGTGGGCCAGAGCCAGCAGGGGGGGTCCAGCTCGGCCTGAACCTCCCCGCCCCGCCCCCACCCCCTTCTGCTGAAGGAGTCGCACCCACGGGGTCAGCAGCCCCCACGGGACGCCCCCCACAGCCCTGCAGGGACCCGCCCTGCACCAGGTGCTCTCCGGGACGGAAAGTGTGACTCGCTTCCCCGCGGGCCTGTCACCTCGCTGGGTTCTCAGGAACCGTGACTTGGCACGAGCAGAGGAAGGGACCCTCCTCCCGCCCTCTGGGCCCAGACAAGCCCCCAGGAAACGGGTGCCTCCAGCCCAGATGCCCGCGGGCTCCGGCTCTGACCCCCCAAAGCTGGAAGCTGTCTGGGACTGGCCACCCCTGGGGGCGTCTGTAGGCGGCTGGGAGCGAGACCAATCTACGTGAGCCAGCGGTTTGGCCGCAAAAATCACATTTTTCTTATTTTTTCATTCAAAAAAAAGTTGTTAGGAGCTGTATTTTCCTTTTCTTTTCTTTATTGGGTGGGGGTGGACCACCCTGGCTCTGTGCTCGGGGCTGACTCCCGGCTCTGTGCTCAGGGCTGACTCCCGACTCTGTGCTCAGGGCTGACTCCCAGCTCTGTGCTCGGGACTGACTCCCGGCTCTGTGCTCGGGGCTGACTCTCGGCTCTGTGCTCAGGGCTGACTCCCGGCTCTGTGCTCAGGGCTCACTCCCGGCTCTGTGCTCAGGGTCACTCCCAGCTCTGTGCTCAGGGCTGACTCCCAGCTCTGTGCTCAGGGTCGGTTCCAGGGGTTCTCAGGGAACCACCAGTGCCAGCTACATGTGAGCAAGTGCCCTCCCCCTATGTGATGGCTCTGGCCTCAGGAGCCCTATTTCCCCAAGAGGAGCACGAAGCACTTGGGGACCCTCCTTGGCCCCTTTGCGGGTCTCCCTTGCCCTTGGTGAGTCCCAGCACTCTGGGGCCTTGCTGACGTGCCCTGGGTGACTCGGAGCAGACCCAGCTGCCACTGCGACCAGCAAGGGTCCGACTAGTGCTGTGACCATCTTGCAGCTCTTGGGCCTCTCTCCCTGAACTGGGCCCATCCTTCCCCTTGCCCCCTGCAGGAAGCCTTCCCTGACTACCAGGTCCTGCCTGTGCGCTCTGCGAGGCCCCTGGGGACCCGAGAACGCGTGTCCTAGCGGAGGGAGCTCTCCTCTGCCCTCCTGGCTGGCTGGAGGTGGCGGGCACGGCGCTGGCACCTGGTCGCTCCGTCCTCCTGTCCCCCCTCCCCCGAGCCCTGCCTGCCTCCTGCAGGCGCGGAGATGCCCAGGGCCGGGGCCAGAGTGTTCGGTCTCTGCCCGCTGCGGGCTGGGAAAACAATCGTGTCACAAACTGCCCAAACTTGTTTGACCTACAACCTCCTTTTCAGAAAACTGCTTCTGTGCAGCCCCCAGTCCCCAGTCTACCCGCTCAGGAAACAGACAGAATGCCCACCCCCCACTCAGGGAAACCCTCTAGTCGCATCTCTTTTGTTTGTCCTGTTTCGGGGTCACACCCGGCGGTGCTCGGGGCTTCCTCAGGGGACCTCGCGCAGTGCGGGGGCGGGAACCGGGGCGGGAACCCCGGCGGCCCCGGCAAGGCCGGCGCCCTCCCCGCTGCACCATCGGGAGCTGCTTTTAACAAGCGTCCCCAGGGCAGGATGCTGGATCCCGCGGACACCACGCTGGGCCCTCCCCTGGGCCCAGCCAGCACTGAGAACTGGGGGCCGCTCGGGGTAACCAAACTCAGGGAGGAAGAGTTTGGAAAAGCAAACGGACCAGAGAAAGGGTGGGAGAGCAGAGGCTGAGCTGGGCGCCAGGAGGTTTTGCCAACGCGCTCCAAAGGCAGCCAGCTGTGCGGAGTGCGCGGGGCGTGCAGGGTGCAGGCCGGGTGCGGGAAAGCGCACGCAGGGTGCGGGTGCGGGCAGCGTGGGGTGCGGGGCGCGGGGGGCGCGCGGGTGAAAAGCGCGCGGGGCGCGGGTGCGCGCGGGATGCGGGGTGCATGGAGCGCGCGGGGCGCGGGGTGCGGGGCGCGGGGTGCGCGCGCGCCCCCGGCCCGGCCCGGGTGTCCGAGGGGCGTCGCTGCCCGCGCGTGCCCGCGCCGTTCCCAGCCCGCGGCGCCGCGGGGACAGTGGCGCATTGTTCGCCGGGACACCCCGGGCGGGCAGCGCCCTCGGGGCTTGGCGCGGGCCCGCGCGATTTGCATGCGCTCCAGTCACAAAGGGTCAAGGTCAGCGGCGCCCGCGCCCGCCCGCGCCCCGCGCTATTCTCCGCCCGGGCGGGATTCCTCGGCGCCCGCGCCCGGCCGCCCCTGGCCTGAATGGTCGCCGTCTGAGGCGCTTTGTGTCTCGGCCCGGCCAGCTGGGCCCGCCCGGGACGTGCCAGCCCCGGCGCCCCTCGCCCATGCTAATCAACCTGGCAGGCGTCTGGGCCCGCGCGCCTGGCCAGGAGCCCCCCGGCTCCCCCGCGACAGCCGGCCGCACCCCACCTCCCCGGGGCGGGCCGCCGCAGGGGCGCAGGGGCAGGTGCCTTTCGGGAGACTGAGCCCTGCGCGGAGGGTGGCCCCCAGAGGTCGAGCTGAGGCCACCACTCCCCGCTCCGAGCAAGCTGTGCCCCGCCCGAGGCTCGGGGCACCCACAGGCCCTGCAACGAGGGGCCTGGTGCCATGTCCCGGGGTCCCCAGCAGCCTCCAGGGCGCGGGGCACCTTGTAGCCTGGTGTCCCCAGGACACCTGGTCCAGGAAAGGGGTGGGGGGCCGGGAGCACTCCGGGGAGCCCCTGAGCTCCCCCGAGGGCCCCCTCCCCGGCCTGAGAAGGGTCTGCCCGCTGTCGGGTACATGCCCTGTTCCCGGGCTCGGCGTCCTCTGTCCCCAGGAACTGGAAAGCAGGGGACGGGCAGGGGGGAAGACCGAGGGGTGAAAGGCATCTCGGCCTGCCCCAGAGGGGCAGTGCGGGCAGGGGACACTGTCCCTAGGGGTGAGGGGTGGCCGCAGCCCGCTCAGGATGGGCTGGGTTCTCCCCTGGAAGCAGCAGCCCGAGGAGAAAGCCCAGGGCAGTGGCCACCAAGCACGGCCTCATGCGGCCTCGACGGGGCCCCGGTGAGCGGTGAGGGATCCCGGTGCGAAACCCACCTCAGACGAGGCTGCTTCCCAGAAGGCACGTGCCGGGGGGGGGGGGGTCCAGCTGCAGCCCACCCGAGGGTCTAGTCACCCACCCACAAGCCCTGAGCGGCAGGCCCCGTGGTCACTGCCGAACCTCCTGACCGGGGACACCGGTTCCACAGGGCTCGGGCGTTGCTGCCCACGGTCCCGCCCACTCACAAGCTGCACTCTGGCCGGCCGCTTGCTTTGCCCTTCCTACAGTGACCGCTGGCCAGCACTGGCGCCACACCCTCTGAGCCGGGCTCCATCCCAGCACCCCTCGCTAAGCACAGAGCTGGCATAGCCCCCGAGCACTGCCAACGTGGGCCCCACAAACAGCCCCCCACCCCCAAGTGCGCTGGGAGGGCAGGGGAGACGGCTCACACAGCCGGGGTCCATGGTCTGCATGTGGGCACGCACGGGGTCGGTACCAGGAGAGCGACCCCCGCACACCACCAGGTGTGGCACCCCCAAATAGGGTGTTCCCCCGAGACCTGGTCCAAGACCAGGGTCACTGCATCTTCCTAACACCCAGTCAAAGACGAGGGTCACTGCATCTTCCTGAGAGTCAGTCAAAGACGAGGGTCACTGCATCTTCCTGAGAGTCAGTCAAAGACGAGGGTCACTGCATCTTCCTAACACCCAGTCAAAGACGAGGGTCACTGCATCTTCCTGAGAGTCAGTCAAAGACGAGGGTCACTGCATCTTCCTGCGAGCCGGTCCAAGACCAGGTTCACTGCGTCTTGGTGAAGATGCAGGTTGTGACACAGGCTGTGTGCCCACGTGCTTTTAGGACTTGTCATTTTCCCAGGGGTGGGCAGCGTGTGTGTGCCGTGCTCGCCTCAGGACAGGCGAGAGAGACTCCCGGGCCCAGAAGGAAAAGGCCAGCTCAGATAAATATCCGCAGTGACTCACTGGGGCCCCAAGACAGTGCCTCCCACCCAGCCCTGACGTGGTGATGGAAAATACCAGCCACTGAGGCTGCCCTTGGGCTGGAGCCCCCCTCCCCCACTCTGCCAGCTCTGAACTTGAAAACCCTTCCTACCTACCCCACCTACTGCCCGGGAAATGTCCTGGGGGGCCAGAGGGGGTGTCTTTTAAATCCTACAAATGTATGTATGTCTGCGACAAGTCCGATTCAGCCTCCTGCGCTGCCTTGGGCCCCGGAGTGCAGTCAGGAGCAGGTCCCAGCACGGCTGGTGTGGCCCAGACTCCCGCTCACACAGGCACACAGAAACGAACTTTCTTCTTTTGCTTTTGGGTCACACCCAGCGATGCTCAGGGGTTCCTCCTGGCTCTGCACTCAGGAATCACTCCTGGCGGTGCTCGGGGGACCCTATGGGATGCTGGGAATCGAACCCGGGGTCAGCTGCATGCAAGGCAAGCGCCCTCCCCGCTGTGCTATCACTCCGGCCCCAGAAATTAGCTTTTTAAAAATTTAAAAGCGCATTGGGGCTGGAGTGATAGCACAGCGGGTAGGGCGTCTGCCCTGCATGTGGCCGACCCGGGTTCGATCCCCGGCATCCTATTTGGTTCCCTGAGCACCGCCAGGAGTAATTCCTGAGTACAGAGCCAGGAGGAACCCCTGTGCATCACCAGGTGTGACCCAAAAAGCAAAAAAAAATAATAATAATAAATAAAAAAAATTTAAAGCGCAAACCTACAATGAAACCCTGAGTTTAAGGAGGCTGAGCTCAGAATACCTTGGGGTTCTGGAGCAAAGCTGGGCTGGGGCCAGCGAGGGCTGTAGAAAGAAAACGCTTAGTCTACGCCGTCCGCAAGCCACGCCCAGGCCAGGCCCCTCCGCAGGAGACTCCGCCTCCCGCCGCCGAGACTCCGCCCCCTAACTGGGCCGCCGCGTGGATCCCGCGCCACCGAGGCTTCCGGCGTCAGCGCGCTAAGGCCCCGTCCGCCATGCCTCGCCACGCCCTCGTCGCCAGGCCCCGCCCCTTAGTCAGGCCCCGTCCCTCCGCGCCTCGCCGCGCCGGGCCCCGCCCCTCGGCGCCAGGCCCCGCCCCGGAGTCGGGCCCCGCCCCTCGCCGCCAGACCCCGCCCCTCGCTGCCGCGTCGCGCCCAGCCCCGCCGCACCAGGCCCCGCCCCCTAGGCTCCGGGCCCCGCCCCCGCGCCGCCCGGCCCCGCCCCCCCGCGCCGCCCGCCGCGCTGGTCCAGGCTTCCGGAGCGGGACGGAAGGGCGCGGCCGCAGCCGATGCTCCGCGCGCGCTCCCTCCGCCTTGTCATTCCTGTCCCCGCCCTCCGGCCCCGGGGCGTGCGGGATCCACAACGGCCCGCAGGAGCCCGGCCCCCGGGGCTGGTGAGATCCGAGAGGGGGTGCCCGGGGAGCCGTGCTCTCCGCCCAGCGGCCAGCGCAGGCGGCCGGGCGGGGCCCGGGGGTTGCAGCGCCCTTGCTCGGCTCCGAGATGCGCAGGGGCCCCGCAGGCGCTTGGAGACGCGGGTCCTCGGGGCTGCCTTGTCCCCCGTCACCGGGAAGAGCGGCCAGCTGCCGGCCTGCTGCCCTCGCCTGCTTCCTGCCCCCACCCCAGGAGGCCGGCACCCACCTCTATTTGAATTTATTTGTCGGGGGAGGGGGCAGTGGAAAGCCGCCCTGCGTCTGCAGTGAGGGCTGGGCAGAGCGCCAGGGCCAGGAAGAGGGTGTGGACCCTGCCAAGGCCAGGCCACTGTGTGTGTCCCTGCGTGCTTGTACCCCAAGGTGTACATAGAATCGACATGGAAGAAACCAGACTCCAGGGGCTGGAGCGACAGCACAGCGGGGAGGGCATTTGCCTTGCATGTGGCAGACCGGGGTTCGATTCCTAGCATCCCATAGGGTCCCCTGAGCACCGCCGGGGTGATTCCTGAGTGCAGAGCCAGGAGAGTAACCCTTGTGCATCGTCGGGTGTGACCCAAAAAGCAAAAAAAAAAAGAAGAAGAAAGAAAGAAAGAAACCAGACTCCAGCCACGCAGACCCCACCTGATTCTCTACACCTTCTCTGCACAGAAACCTCGAAGGGGACACTTTGCGGTCTACCCTTTGGGGTTCTTCCTTCCTTCCTTCCTTCCTTCCTTCCTTCCTTCCTTCCTTCCTTCCTTCCTTCCTTCCTTCCTTCCTTCCTTCCTTCCTCCCTCCCTCCCTTCCTTCCTTCCTTTCTTCCTTTTCACACTGGCAGTGCTCAGGGCTTACTCCTGGCGCTGTGCTCAGGAACCATATGAGGTGCCGAGGTTGCCGTAACCCCTGTTCCGTCTCGGACCTGGCTTTCCACCCTGGCCTTTTGGGTCTGTGCTGCATGCTGGCAGTGAGCAGGACCCCAGCCCGGCTTCAGTGAGGCGAACGGGCCTTCCTGCCTCCACATGTGCCTCCGAGAGGAAGCCACACATGTGATGTTTTTTTCTTTTGGCTTCGTATTAAAGGACACAGCCGGGGTGGCAGAGGCCGTGTGTAAGCAGGACACGCATGCGTTTGCAGAGTTTTCCTCTCCTGCTCTCTGCCGTGGACAGGGGCCACAAGGCTTAGACCTGGGCGCACCTTTGTCCCAACTCAGAGGACACACCCATGTTTAATAAATTAATCAGGAGTGCTTTTATGGAGGGGGGGTCACTCCCAGCAATGCTCAGGGGAACACATAGAGCTAAGGATTCAACCCGGGATGTCCACATGTGTGTAAACACATAAAGGGGCAGTGGTGCTCTATCTCCCGCCGCCAGTGTTCCATGATCTCGGGCCGCTTTCCCCACCCCGGGGAGGCTGATGGTAATGACGAGGCAGGCGAAGGAAGGAATGAGGGCCAGGCTGGTTGGACTCAGTTTTAGTTTATTCCATTCCCATCTCCATCCTCCTCTGGTTCCTCTCCTGCTTCCCCCTCCCCCATGCTACTTCATTCTCCTTCTCCATCTCTCATCATTCTCCTTCTCCTCCTGGCTCTGGCTCTGGATCCCCCCAGCCCACTCTTCCAGCCTAGTTAAACCCCCCAGCAGGAGGGGTTGGGGCTTACACATAGGTGTGGTCACAGTTCTTTCCCTCAGGGGATGCTGCTTCTAGGACAGATTCTCATACAGCAAGATGACCCGCCTCAGGGCGAAATACCATCTAGGGGAGCGTTTCTCCTTTCCTTAGTCCAAGAAGCATACATTCCTAATAGTAGTCATTTTGCATGGACACAGTAAGAGATACATTAATTTTATAGAGTTGCTCTCCTGGGGTCATCTCGATCTCAGACTACAGTGCTCAGGCCAGATTAGTCTTTCCTATCCCTAGCAGGGTCCTAGTCTCATTGCTTTTGGATCATGACAGCATTTGTCCATGATCAAGCTCTTAACTTAAGAATCGTGGCGCTATGGCCTGGCCCATGTTGATGCCAGGGTAGCTCACAGCTTGCCCTGGGTCCCTTCAGTCCCTTGTCGGGATCCTGCTTTTGGGGTGCTAGGAACTAAGGGCAACTGAGGCTTAAGTCAAGAAAGCAGATGCCCGGGAGTGAATAATATTCAAAGTCAATTATATCCCACGTTACAAAAGCATAATATTGACTGTCTTCCTGTGTCCATACAAAAAGAACATTGCTTTATTTATTTATTTATTGCATTTTAGGTCACACCCAGCATTGCACAGGGGTTACTCCTGGCTCTGCACTCAGGAATTACTCCTTGCGGTGCTCAGGGGACCCTATGGGATGCTGGGATTTGAACCCGGGTCGGCCGCGTGCAAGGCAAACGCCCTACCCACTGTGCTATCACTCCAGCCCCCAAAAAAGGACATTGCTTTAAAGTAAACTATTCAAAAGACATAAGGAGAGGAGAAAGGCAGTATTTCACTCATACATATAGAATCATGGATTTCTGAGGAATCTGACCTTATAAGTTAACAGAGTCTGATTAGGGGGAAAAGGTGCTAGACCGGTTGGGGAAGAAAGCATAGGAGGAGTTTACAGATAAACATACTGGAATGGAAGTGCCTCGGGAGCACTGTGATAAACCTAAGCTTCCTGTGGCAAGAGGAACAGGACATACCAATGTTGCCTTAAAGTGTTCAGAGCTACATTCCAATAAACAGAGAGGGATGGAGGTGCCTCAGGAGCACTGTGATGGGTATCACCAGATAAACCTAAACTCCTTGTGGCAAGGGAGAAAGGACGGAGCAATGTTATCCTACACATATGCAGAGCAGGTTCTCCGACCTTTGAGCCTTCTCCTCGGCACAAGCCCAGTTTGCTCGTTTGCTCGTTTGGGGGACACATCTCACGGTGCCCAGGGCTTAACCCCGCTCTGCGTCCAGGAATCACTCTCAACAAGGCTCAGGAAACCATATGGGTGCCAGGGGTCAAATGTGGGTCAGCCCATGCACGGCAAGCACCCTACCCACCCTTCTATCTCTCCCGCTCTTGTCCTTGCTTTACTACACCGGGTCAGGGAGAGGTTTTAAAGCTGTCAGCGTGTGTGTGGGGGTCGAGGGGCAGGGGACAGTTTTTACTCAGGGCAGATGCAAGTGTGGAGTCTCAATAAAGCTGATTAAAAGTTAATTGGTTATTTTTTTAATTTTATAGCAAGAAGTCTATAATGACATTTCATGCACACGACATATTCAATAGACTCTGAAATACCCTAATCTCGCTTTCTCTCTCTCTCTCTGTCACACACACACACACAGAGTACTATACTCTATACTCTGTGAGTATAGAGTATATGCTCTAGAAAATGTTCTGGGACTTGCAACACAATATCTCTGTCTGGGTAATATTTGTTTCCTGTGGTTGACATTTCTATTGCTTTCTGCATTTCCAAATTCTCCCTAGCAAACACTTTGCTTTTTGCAAACGAAAACAGCCAACGTCCCTTCTCGCCTTGCCCCAGTGGCAGCGCGCAGGGGCCGGAACCAGAGCACCATCCACACCGTTGCTGGCCCCCGTGCTCCACGTGGTCAGCTCCGACCTGCCCCCAGTGCGGGAGCTGCGGCGATGCCGGGACTCACCTGCGTGTCCACTTACAGTGGACAGTGTCACCTCGCTGCCTGTCCGGAAGACAGCACTCACGTGCCCGGTCATAGCTGGAACCTGGAGCTGGATGCCCCGTGGCAGCCCCGGGCCCTGCTTGCCTCAACCTCGGCCCCGCCCCCAGCCCCGGCCCCACCCCATCAGGCCCCGCCCTCTACTAAGGCCCCGCCCACAGACCTCTCCCACCCAGTCCCCGCCCCTCAAGGCCCTGTCCTCTGTTCAGGATTGGCCGTATCCCTGCCCCACCCAGGCCCCGCCCGCATGCAGGCCCCCGCCTCCCACCCAGGCCCCGCCCCACCCAGGCCCCGCCTCCCACCCAGTCCTGCCCTCCACAGTCACTGGGTCAGGAGAGGAATTTGCGGACGGGGTCTGGAGCACTGGCCGAGAGGGGGAGGCTTGAGGGGTGCACATGGGGGAGGTGGGTGCCCCACCAAAACTTGCCTGAGCCCCCGCCCTGTCCCCCAGTGACCCCCGTGGTCCTTTCAAAGACCCAGAGGTTGGCTCTTTTGGGCCTATTTTCTCTTCCCGCCCAGGCCTGGGCCTGCCCCCTTAGGGGAGTGTGGGCCCCAAAGTGGGGAGCGCCACCCCCCACCCCCGCGGAAGTCCCCTCGCCACCGCAGGGGACACTGTCCTCTGCCCCTCTGGCCAGTCTAAACGGCGCGAGTGGCCCCAGCCACTCCCCAGCGCCCAGCTGTGCCCCCGTGCCATCGTGCTGTGGGCTCAGGCACAGGGTGCGAGGGGCTGCCTGCAGAGCCTGGCCCCGGGAGGGGGGCCGGGGGGGACCCCAGTCTAGACGCCACCGCTGCTCTCGTCCACCCTCAGCTCCCGCACTCAAAGCTCCTGATGACGGGCTTTGGGGGCGTGGGGCACCCACACAGGACTGAGGGGCCGGGCGGGCTCCTGTCCTCCAGCCTGGACGCCCCAGGGGGCCTCGCGTGGTCAGCCCGGGGCAGACAGGCCGGCCAGGTGGGCGCAGTGGAGTGTAGGGGGCTCCTTTGGAAACAGAGGACCCAGGCCTGCCCTAAGGGGCGACCCACAGCAGCTGCCAGGAGGGGCCGGCCCAGGGGTTCCCAGGCTCCTGAGGCCCAGAACACCCCCAGTCTGGGGGCCGGAACTCAGCCGGCCAATATTTGACCCCCCAGAACCCACAGGGGCCCCTCCAGGAGTCAGCCCTGAGCACAGAGCCAGGAGTCAGCCCTGAGCACCCCTGGGAGAGGCCCCCTCATAAATCGAAGCAAAAGAGCAGAGCGTTCCCGTGACTCCAGCCCTGCTCGGGCCTGTCCCTCCCGGCCCAGAGACCCCCACGGCCCCCTTTAACATCGGGGGCTTCGCTGAGCGGAGCCAGGGTCCAGCGTCCATGCCATGCGGGTGCCACGAAGGGCAGCAGGAGGCGGAGAGGGCCTGGCCGTGGGCATGTGGCTGTGCAGGAAGCGGGTCCTGAGCCCACCCCAGCTTGGGCACGGGGGGCCCCGGCGCCCCCTCTGCTTCCCTGAGGGGAGCCCGTGCCCACCTGCTCAGGCCCGGGCTGGGTGTCTGCCCGTGGCTGCCGGCCCCCCACCCTGCGGCCCCCCAAGGCCCCTCGCCCGGGCCCATCTCACCTTCTGTCTTCCTTTTCCTTCGTTTGGATGTTGGGCCACAGCCCGGTGCTCAGGGATGACTCCTGGCTCTAGTGCTCCGCGGCCGGCCTGCTGTCCTGTCTCTCTGGCCCCTCTGTGGGTTCTCCCTGGGGCTTGGGGACACCAGGACACACCCCCAGCCCCAGGCAGTGCTGGGGTGCTGGGCCTGAACTCAGACCCGAGGCCCTGCCCTCCGCGTGGCCTTAGTCTTGGAGCTGGGGGCCGAGGGGATTGGGGGGTCCAAGCTTTGTGCTTCCTCGAGGCTCCCGGAACATCCCTCCCCACCACGCGAGCCCCGGGGAGAGGCCCCAGGCTGAGACCTGAGGCGTGTCTGACACCCAGTGCTGCCTGCCTGAGCACCCCCAGCTCAGCTCCCCTCGAGTGCTGGCCCCAGGCCCCTGGGTGCCCAGGAACCCACTTCAGGGCCCGGAACTCCACCTCCAGGTGCGGGTGGGGTGTCTGCGCGGCTGGAGACGGGGAGAGACCCCGGGAAACAGGTGAGCACTCAGGACATCTCCATGGCCTGTGGGACCAACGCCAGCTTCCCTGGGCCGGGCCCCCGATCTCAGACCCTTCAGCACCCCCTGCCCCTCAGCTCGGGGGCCCCTGGGAAGGTTCTGGAAGGCCTGGGTGGGCAGGGCGCACCCTCTCTCTCCAGCCTTCAGGCTCCAGGGACCCGAAAGGCCGCCGTCTGGGCCCTGACGGATTCTGCCCAGCCCAGGGGTGCCCACGGGTCCGAGGCCGCCCACGTTCCGGAGATTGAGCATGAAGCCCCAGGCCCCTTCCCGCCACGGAGACAGCCAGGAGCCCCCAGGCAGGCAGGAACGCGGGGCGGGGCCAGTCCAGTGGGGCAGGGGGCCAGGACAGAGCAGGGGTGGCCGCCGGCAGGTGGGTGTCTCAGGAAGAACAGGCTCAGAGAGGTGCGCTGACTTCCCCAGAGTCACACAGCAGTCAGGGCTCGCGGGGTCTCTGAGCCGGCTGTGTCCCGGCGGCCCCCACTCCCGCGCCCCCCCCACACCTGAAATCCTTCCACCTGGTGTCTGCCGTGGGCCGGGTGAGGGGTACACATAGGCGGTCTGGCAAAGCCCCCATTGGCTCTGGGGACTGACACCGTCTACTTAGGGGTGCCCGGCCCTCTGCCCACTCCGCGCCCGCTGTCCCGATCCTGATAACGTGGGAGGTGAGGCCAGACCAATAGCACGGGGTGTGGGGGAGGGGTGCTTGCCTTGCACGCAGCCCACCCAGGTTCGATCCCCAGCACCCCACAGGGTCCCCGAGCCCTGCCAGGAGCCACCCCTGAGCTCAGAGCCAGGAGTAAGTCTGGGCCCCGTCGGGGTGGCCCAGAAACACTCGTCAGCCCTCTCCAGGGCCCCCCAGATGGCGCCCAGAGCGGCTCACTGGCCTCGGGCCTCGCCACAGCCAGGCGCGATGGTGCTGCCCCCACCCCCGGGCCTCCCCGCAGAGGCCTCACTGCAGGCACGGAGCAGCCATCCTGCGTCTGGCCACCACCCCATTTTCCAGGGGGGCAAACTGAGGCCCAGAGAGCCGGACCACCGGCTGTGGAGGACCGGTAGTGGGCAGAGGTCTGCACTCTGAACCCAGGGCTCTGGGGCTCCCGCCCGGGTGGGGGGCCAGCCCGGTGCTCCCCTCACCTTCTCCACGGGGGGCTGCGGCCTCCTGGCCCGCCCCTCACATGGTGCTGCGAGCAGGCCCAGAAAGGGGGGGGCGTGTGGCATCGAGCGAGCGGCCCCGGGTGGGGGGTCTCTTCCTCTGTGGGCGGGAGTGGGGGGTCTCCTCTGTGGGCGGGGACGGGGGTCTGAGGCTGACGGAGGCCGGGCCAGCGCTGCCTGGGCCGTCTCCCCCCTGGGCCCAGCCCTGCGAGCAGCCGGGTGCCCTGAGCGTCCTCTCTGGCTCCCGTGCCCATGAGTGCCCAGGAAGAAGGTGAGCTAGGGGGCTCTGGGTGGGGGTGGTCCCGGGCCCCCCGGGGCCGCGCGCCAGCACGGGAGGGGTTAAGCGGCCATGGGCACCTTGGCACGTCCCTGACCAGCCCGGCCGGCCGGCTCCCCACCCCCAGGCCTGGTCTTCCTTTTTTTTTTTTTTTTTGCCTTTTTCCTTCTTAATTAATCAGACGCTGCCCAATTTAAATATGGAAATGCCAGGCGAGGGGGTGCCGCGGGCCGGGCCGGGAGGGCTGTCCGGGCCGGGCTGCGTGCGGGGAGCAGGGCGCTGGGCCCCCTCTCTGGGGTGTGTGGAATTATGGGCACAAAAGGCGGCTCCTTATCTGAGTGTGTGAACTAAATAAATAAATAAGGGCTTTGTGTGTGTGCGGCTCCGCACATGGCTGTTTTGGCTGAGGCGCCCGCTTCGTCTGTGTCTTTATGGGACTCGGGGGGGAGGGGGGTGGGGGGCGGGGGGCCCACGGGCCAGCCGGGCATCTGGGCCCCTCTCCCCTGG